>NW_009233956.1:0-88513 GCF_000690835.1 Fulmarus glacialis | reverse complement strand
TGGGACCCCCAGCAAGGATGCCACCCAGCACAGCGTGGTACCCCACAGCATCAGGCTTGTAATCATCTGTGTTGCCTGGCAACAGTGGAACCGGTAACTTATATTGGGCCATGAATATCACTGTGGAAATAATTAATATTAGTACTAATACTAATGAGTAATAATAATAATAATAATAATAATGTAATTTGCCCAAAAGTTGCAGTACCTGCTCAGACAGGACTTAATGGTAATCCTTACCAGGAATCAGCTCAATCATCTGCTGAAAGGAAAAAACAAAAAAGAAGCACTCGGGGCTCAAGCTGATCAGCTTGAGAAGGATGAGAAACAGTCAAAAATGAACACACTGTAATGCTCAGCATGTTGTGCTGCAGCAGAGCAGACGTGATGTCTCCAGGGAGCCCAGAGCTTCTCAGTTTCTGTCTTCTGAGCTAGCGAGCAACGATCCCCTGTCCTTCTGTGGCTTTCCTTTGAGGGTTTTGGCTATGCTGTGCATGATGAATGTTCAGACCATTAGGACGAATTCCTGCATTCTGCATCGCTTGAGCGAGGAGTACATTTTCCTCCTGAGGTGTTGTGTTGATGGATGTATCATCATTGTATCAACAATATCGTTCTGGATCTTTAAGATCGAGCTCTATAGATCTTTCATTTCCAATTGGAGTAAACATTGCAGCTTATTTTTGTCCTCAGTAATAACATTTTCTTGAACTAGTTCTACTCCATTTTGCCTAAACAGAGACCTGAAAGGCGTTGTTCAGATTTGTTTTTTCGGGAATGGTTTTGGCCAGGTTCACATCTGAGAACAAGTTGAGACTGAAATTCAGGCTTCATGGAAGCAACTGCTGTCACAGATTTAATCTCAAAGCAGTTATTGTCTCAAAACTTCAGGTGTATCCAAATCCCTTCCACAGTATTAAGGATCTGACCAGGGCAGCAGATGGGGATTATTGCTTTGGATCTGGTCTAAAGGCATAATCTTGGAATTCCACGCTGAACACCTTTAGTATCAAGTAGCCCCATTTTGGCCTGATCATAAATCCCAGTTCCAGAGTGCAATAACAACTCAGTGAAATGTCTGGAGTAACTTTTTTTTACTGTGGGCAAGCAGCTGATTCTCCCTCCCTCTCCCATCTCGCAATTTCATTCTCATAAATGTTTCCATTCTAGCAGAAATTTTTCCCAGAAAAATCAACCTCATAACAGACACTCAACATTTCAGCTTGAATTGTTTGGCAAAGTGATAAGCAACTGAAAGCAGTACTTTTTAATGGGAAAAAGTGTTGCACAGCAGTCTCTGTACCACTCATTATTTTAATCTGTTTGTCTAGCTGTGGTATTGCCAAGGCATTTATTACTAGAATATTTAGGGCACTGGCTAAATGTCAATTACTTCTCCAGCCTTGCTGCAAAGATTTAGCAAAATAAAAAGGGAAGGTTCCCTTCCCTCATGCTTGCTACATACAGGCCTGGCATCACAGGCAAAGCATCTTGTTAAAGCAGGGGTGGGGAAGGCCTTTGGGGAACTCAGTAACTTACAAGAATCCCAAATGATAGATCTGAAACACATTTTTTCTTCTAAATGTAAAGGTATTTTCAGTTTTCTTCAACTTTTACACTGACTTTTTGAAAGAGTTGGATAATACTGTGCTTTAATGGTGTTATAGTTACACATGCTAAGACTAGAATAATTGAGACTCCTCCTTGTGACCGTAATCTGGATTTCCTGGCTGTGTTCCTTCAGCTCATGCACTGGTGATGGAATGCGTTACTCACAAACTGATTAGTGCATCTGAATTTATACATCGTTATTAACGTCTTTGTCTCATGCCAAAGTACATTTGGTGTTTTACAAAGCATGAAAGTGGGCAGTGCCTGGCCTAAGGAAAGGTTGACATGCACAATAGATATGTTGGCTGGAACAAAGCTGCTTTAATGATTGATGGAAAAAATATTTGGAGGAGAAACAAAGCTTCACTGCCTGCCAGACGTAATTAGACGGGAAACACAAGAAAGGCAATTGTGGGTCTAGATTTTAGTGGTCTAGGAACACTAGGAGCTAGGTATCCAGTAGAGCTGGCTGCACTTATGTCCACACCAGATGGGACCTGAGGCAGGGGAGAGCTATCAAAAGGATGGGGTGGTGGCAGATCAGTCCCAAGGGAGAAAACGGAAACACTGTGGCCTCACAAAAGAAGTCTGAAGTGTGACAAGGCATAGGAAGGCTGAGTGGTAGCTGGGGCCATAAAAACCCGCTGGAGAAGTGCTGCACATGATGCTCAAAGAGTGGTTTAAGGTATAGAATAATGCCAACAGAAGGATTCATGGGGAGACATAGGCATGGATATATTTAAGTCAGAAGTTAGATGGAGGTTTCTCACCCTCATGGCAAGAGGCTCTGGGACAACCTTCTGATGGAAAGTGAAGGCAGATGGGCACAGGGCTGTGGAATGGAGCCTGGCCAGGTGTGAGGGAAGTGATACAGAGCCAGCCTTGCTGGAGTCCTCCCCAATACCATATTCCTTTGTGGCAACCTGCAGGAATCACTAAACTGTCAAACTGTATTCCCTCGAAGGACGGGGGATATTGTACACAAAATATGTAACTTCCGTTTCACATATCATATGTGCTACAGGGGATACATTACACCCAAATTCCTCCTAATGACAGTGTTTCCAACCTGTGTGCAAAGGATAGAACTCAGTGGTTCATCTCCTAATCCCAGCAAGTTTCTAATCTTATTTTTCCCTCCAAGATGCAGCATTTTTTATGAACTCTGATTGCCATCGTCTCAATCTGCATGAAGCAAAGGTCTGGTACCAGTTTGCTGAACTGGACGGACGTAGGCTGAGGCAATCTCTTAAGAAAACCTTGGATGCGTTCTTATTTTGCCAGACCTGTTCTGCCCACTGGTGTGTAGTGATACTCAGGAATGAGATTAATAGCTGCTTCTTTCCCTTTTACTTCTTCTGCCTTTGTTGGATGCATCTAACCTTTCACAGGACATGTGAACTTTGATTTCAGCCATTTCTTCCTTGCAAGAGGTAAGAAAAATGGTACGCCTCACTTTCCTCCATATTAGCCGGGGATGGTTAGTCGCAACCTCTCCTTCCATTAGCAGAGGGGAAAAAATCTTCTGTTTTCAGATATTTGCCTTAATATTTCATTTGCTGTAATTAAACTTTTCTTTTGGTGTCCTTGGAAATCAAATAAATTAGCTGCAGTTACAGCATATGCTTTCTGCCTTGTTATTGGTAAAATGATACTCACCACATCAGCAGAACGCACTGTGCTGGAAGTGCTCCAGTCCCCTGAGAAACCTTCTCACAGTTATCATAACATGCACTCAGTGCACACGAACAAAGAATGAGGAAAGCTAAATCTAAAGCAACTCCAGTACTGTGGTTAGAGAATATATAATATCTCTTCTATCATATATTGCCCCTGCCTTTACAAAGACGCTTATCCTTTAAAATCACTGGCCAAATAAAATGTCCAAATTTGTTTTTTTTTTTTATTGCCGCTTTTGCCAGTGAAGCTGGATCTAGGTCTTGTTCTTAGTCACTGAATAAATGCTGAGAGTTGAATCCCTCTGTTTTAGCCAGCAAAGGGTGCAGCAAGGCATGATTACTGACTCTCTCTCCCTCTGTCTCTCTCTCACACACACTTTCTCTCTCTCCCCATACATATATATGTATGTATATATGGATGCATATGTATACATACACACATATGTATATATGTACGTATATGGATGGTTTGTTTTCAGGTTTTAAGTGACTTTTAAAACTACACAGAAAACCACAGTCAAAATTTTTAAACACATTTTTTAAAAGAGTCAGTGATGTCAGGGCTTTTGAGTGACCTGTCCTACAAAGATGACAGCCCAGGTGAATCAACATTGTCCCACTGAAGTGAAACCAGAGCAACAGCAGGAGAATTTCTTGAAACAGATGCAGCCTTATACTGCAAGACGTTTTATATTTAATAAAAGTTTGTGTTTGATGATTTCAGCTTCATTTACAGGCATTGCTAATTTTCTCAGGTCTGTTGATGAAACAACGAATGGCATTGATTCAGCGAGTGATGGAGATAAATGGAATAAACATCTTTGGGGTCTGGGTCTTGGATTTCATCAAAGCTGGCTGTTTGGCATTGTGGCTTTTAATTTGAAAAGGCCACAATATAGCACTTAAAATAGGTACAATTGGAAAGTGATTAAAACAAATAACCAGTGGCTCCCATTGAAATAAACCGACAGACTCTTTCCTTTGCCTTAAGAAGAAATAATCATCGCCCGTTACCATAAAGCTCATCATTGACACATGTCCACACATGTGTGTGCTAATTCTCATTTGCACCTCCCTTCCTCCATCATGCTACTAAATGCCCATGGAAAGACTGCTCTGGTGCTCTGCGCCCCTGGAAACAGGAGGCAGCGTGGGAGAGGAGCCACTTGGTGAATGTGATCTTGGTCACAAAGCTGTGGAGCATCTCTCAGCTGAATCATTCTTGCTTTTTAAAAAGCATTGGGCAATGCTTTGGAACTCAGTGACCTGCAGGGACAGTGTTTGAACTGATCTGCTTATGTGTGTGGGAGGGAGGAAGGGGCAAGTTTTACAAAGGGCAAGTCTGTTAAAAAAACAACAAAGCAAAGCAAAGCAAAACCAACAGCCTATCATCCTGCTGCAAAATATGCCGGAGGATTTCAGGGCTTGGATTGCTGAAGGCCCTCAAATTCTGCTCCAGCCATAAATATGTGAACAAGTTAAGCTCTTCGTGGTTTTGGCCGATCCCAGCCATGTTTAGTCTTAATCTATCTCAATCACTAGCTACCTTTTAAAAATAACATTTTGTGGTTCCAAAACATCTTTAGTTAATCCTTGCTTAGTTTGGAAAGGAATTATATTTGGAAGGATGCACATGTCCATGTGGCTTTGACGGATACTCCCTTTACTGTTCTCATCCATCATAAATTTTCTTGAACTACAATATATAATGCCCCAGCATCAGGCTACCGAACACTAGATTTTAAACAATATGGTTTTCTTCAGGGGAACCTAGATCCCGTAGTAGACCAAAAAAAATTAAATTCTTGAAAATATGCCAAGTGGATACATGAATGTTCTTGGATCTTCTCCATAATGGAAGTCAGAGGCATCAGTGCTGCTTACCACACAAGAAGCTAAGGAAGGAGAGATAAAAATTTTATAATATTTCAAAGATCATGCCCACAAATGTCTCTGGAAAAGGCCTGACATTTCACATGGAGATGTAGCTCTCTCTGAAGAACAAGAACTTGGCTTTAATTACTGAATGTAAGGAAAACAGTTTCTGAGATTAGTTTCCAATCCATGGGTAATTGAAAGAAAGCCTTTTAAATGGTTCATTTCAGGACATCTTTTGCACTCTTTTCTCAAGTGAAATATTAATTTTCATTTCTCATTCCCCTCTCAAATTAGAGCAGTCTGACAGACTGCAAATCTTGAGAAATCTGGTCTCAAATTCTCTTTTTATACTTCTCAAGCAAACAGTTCTTTCTTTCCACTTCACCTTTTAGATACCCTGCTGAAATTTTTAAGCAATCACTTTATTCCAGAGCAGTGTATTCTTAAGCACAGTTATTATCATTTCCTAAAACAGAACTTTTCTTTTGTGCAGAGAACATATACAATGCTTAAGCCTCTCTCAAGATCTTAAAATAGTCTTGCATGATGTGTAGGCTGAGGGTAGATGTTACAAGTAGAGGAAAAAGTTGAAGCTGAATGCAACAATGTCATCCTAACCTTCTGTGGATATCCTTCATTTATATTATAGCTAGTAATGTGTATGTCCCTCTGAAATAAGTACTTTTCAGAAAGAGCACTGTAGTCGGTGTACACTAAACGTAAGAGCTCTTAAACCACACTGTCACTTTTACAATGATGGCATTTTGTGGGAAAGACTTTATCACATGATTTTTGCAACCAGATCTTTGATTTGTACCTTCAGATTGCATTTGTGCTGGAATCAAGTGGTTAAACAGCATGTCTGCTTGATCATGTGAATATGTGTTATTGTACCTAGCATGCACACATCTGAGGCTACAGCGAGAAAAAAAGCTGTTTGCACATAAATTTGTGCACAAGCAAAATGGGGAGTGCCAGATCAAAACCACCTACAAAACAGCTTGCAAAAATTTGGCTCTAAATATTGTGAGATTTCATTTCCATACCTTTTTTGAAGGGCAAATTACAGTGGCCTACAGATACAAACACATAGTGTTAGGCATAATACGCAAAGAGCACAAAACCAAGTCTGTGCTGTACTCTCTGTGCAATTCAAAACAATTCGGTATTAAATTCCAGAACACATGCAATTACACAAAACATGAAAACCTCAGGAAAAAAAATAGAAGAATTCTCAAATTAGTTCTGGTTTGTGAATCAATTTCCATTTCTCTTGTTTCCACTGAACAACTGGAACTGAAAAGCAATAAAACCCAGGAACTGCCATTGTAAGGGATTTTAGAGTTTCTCTGCTAACATATGACAACCGGGGGGTGCGGGAGAAAAGAATGATATCAGCAATTTCCAAAGTCACTTGCCATTTCTTACATTATTCAAACCAAGTTAGTGGAATCATCCCCAAGAATGACGTTACACGTGGTGAATGGCAGTCACTTCAGGTCAGTTCCGCAGAGAAATGTGATTTATGCAGCCAGCCATCACATACGATGCCACAAGGTCTTGCTGCCTCTACCCACAGCACCCAGTGCAGCCACGGCAACCAGCCGCAGCAAGGGGTACAGCCCTAACAGCTAAGAGTAGCTAAAGGATGCTTCAGTAAACAGGAACTATGATCTACTGATTTCACGAAATATCCATAAATATCCATACCTCAGTGTACACGTAGATTTTTAATCAATTTTTTAAAATTTATTTTCTTTGATGAATTAAGATGAGCCACAGGGGCTTCCATGAGAGCAAGACTTGCAGCCAGATGCCGGTGCTGCCGTAGTGCCCATTTGAAGTAAATGCTTCTTGAAACAACTCCGCAGTAAAAGTCCAAAATCAGGGGTACTGTCTGTTTTGGCATCTTCTTTATCCCAATGAGTGGGATTTCTCAGGTGTTAGGCTGCTGTCCACACATATAAGGGCAGCCGAGTTTAGTCCAAAGTCAGCATATATATTTGGTATTTTCAGATTTCATGGTGTACAGGAAGTTGTTGTGCAGCCATTGGATAAGTCAGATTTAGGAGAGGATTTTCATCCTCAAACCTGTCCCAGTGTCCTGGGCTGTAAAGGACACTTCCATAATGAGTCAGAGGGATACAGAGCCCTTTTGTTTACCAAAGGCTGGCAAATCATTTCATCTCAACCAACAGCCTCCTTAGTGACAACATCCTGACTACTTCTAGCAACCAAATCATTTTTCACAGCAGGGCTCAGGCAGTAATTTTCTCTAAGGAACTTGTATTTTGTCTTGTGAGAGACCATTCATCTTTACATTTAAACTGCCACATACCGGAGGGGACAATTAGAAAATATTTGCAACTGGAACACAGCCGCAGTGAGATAAGACGCCTGCCTTTTGTAGCCATATTTTAATCATGTTCAATTTATTCAGCTGCTGAAATGCCAGGTGGAAGCACAGGGGTAGCGTGAGTGGATGGCACCCATGGAAAGCAGATGTGAGAGAATACTAAAGCCTGACACATCATGCCCTTAGCATTACGCTCAAAACTCCCATTTTTGCTACTGCTAACACTTACAGCAAACCCTGCCGAAACATGACTCTGAGCTTCAGCACTATCGGGTCAGAAGGTTTGCATGTTGAGGAAGAGAGGACACTTATTTTGTTCAACTTCATGAACAGAAGGAGAACGGCAGGCTGTATGGAGCCAGAATTCAGAGGTCAATAAGTGCTGTCGGTCTCCATTTTACATGTTGGTGGCAAGCCCCTGCCCTTAAATCTGGTTATGTTAGGTTTTGTGGGCTTTGCAGCTCGACAGACCCTGTGGCATATGTCCTGTAATGGAAACAGTTCCTCAAGGGTGATGAATTTCGCTCCAAGGAAGGTGTGACATGAGCAGGGCTACCGGTCACATTCCCAAAGATTGCTTTGCTTTGACGTCCATTTCAGATCACTCCCCTCCCTCCGATGTGCTGTCACGCATCAAGCATCAGCAACTATCCAGATCTCGATGCTTGTTGTATTTGCATTGGAATAGTCCCAGAGGGAAGGAAAAGGGAGTGATCTGAAAATCACAAGCAATAAAAATTAATAAAATTTTCACAGAAGTTTTAAAAAAATATTGGCATCAAGGCACAAAAGCATGGAGCATTGGAAGTTAAGCACCAGCCAGCGTTCCTTCAGATATGCACACAATGCTGTAGCTTGTGATTTTACTCTTCTGCCACCTGATTCAGAAATTTGGAAGTACGCAGCCAAGCTGACAGTTCCCAGAAGCCAGGTGAACAGATAAGGTCATTGTATGACTCACCCTGCCACTGTTTTCCCCAAATGCCAAGAAACCAGAGCTGCTTAGGTGGCCATGTGGTCTTCCATACGGCCATGGAAATTCATCAGCATTTCTTGAATGGATGGTGCCTGAAGCAGGGGTTTGTTCCCCTTTCGCTGAATGAGAGAGGTCAGTCACAGAGACAGTGTCCCATGCTGGTATCTGAGCTCAAGCACTGGCAAGCTGGCACCAGCTGTGCTCTCCAGCCATCCAAGCACCTTTAAGCGTACCAGCAAGGGCCAACAGCATCCCTGAGCAGTGCTCATACAGTTGCAAAGAAAGAAGCATCTGTGTGGAGGAATAAGCAGAAGGTGGAGGAGGAGGGAGAGCAACCTTGAGAAGGTAACCAAGAACAGGGAAATGCTAACATGGCAGCAACAGGGCCAGCAGGGCTTGGGAGAGAGGCAGGACCGGGGGTGCAGCAGGGACGCTGGAGTTGATAGACTGTGAAACGAGAGGAGCAGCTGGGCAATCTGTGTCCTGGTCTACTCATGTGCGCTTGTTCTTCATCTGGGTGGCAGGTGGTTGTTGGTGACCACAGCATTGCAGGGGCGGTCACAGTACTGGTGAAGTGGCGGCTAGCCTAGGTTAGAAAGAAAAGGCAGAAGCTGCGCGGTGTGACATCGTTCTTCTCTGCTCTTATTAACTGGATTATTATCCATGATCCTTGTGTATCTTTAAACAGTGAAACGGGTTAGTTCAAGGAGGCGGGTTTGTGAGTGATATGAATTTGTGAGGACTGGTATGTGCCAGAGTTTAAAATGCTGTTAATTTATATAATACCAGGAATCAGAAGGTAGAGCTACACCCATCGTAGGCATGCTTTGACTCCTACATGAACTTGGCTTGTTATTTTTAGGTTACTAAGAGCAAACCAAGTCTCCAAATACCCATACATATCTGTGCTTAGCTAGCCTATACTCAGTTACTCACTGAGCGCGCTGAAATACACAGATACTACACAATCCATTGTGTACATACAAGCTATATGGTATGCTTTATACATGTATGAACTCATTATATAAACACATTTGTGCAGGGTGTACACAGTGTGTATGTAACTGAATACCAAACGGTACTGCTAAGCACAAAGAGCCTTCGGGGATTACACCTGTTTGTACAGGGATATAAATGTTTCTTTCCCAACTTACAGTCTATCCACAGATTCCCATTGAGAATTTGTTCATGATTTTATACTCTGACCACAAAATTGTCGTTCTTTTAATGTGCTCTTGGAAAAAAGTCAAAATGATATTGTGGAAAAGAATCTAGACATGGAAAATAACTTAGACATCAAAACTGTTCCAATTCTCCCACTGAGCCACCTCTTTCCTACTTATTCATGTAACCTTTCTCCTACTTAGAGCAGTTTTAAATGAAAACAAAAGTGTTACATTAGGAAGTTACGTTCCCTATAGTTGTGGATAAGAATTTCTTTTTCTTTTGGATGTCTGGTCACAAAATAGCTCCATTAAGGAAGGTGTCTGCTGAAGCAAATATCATAAAACATACTCTACATTCTCAAAGTAGTATATGTTAAGATTATTAGGTGATTATGACCATGGTGAGATGAGCTTTTAGGAGAAATATTTGAGGGCTGCCTCACACAGGACCTATTATATCCCTGCATTACCACACCAGCATTCCTGATCAGACCTTTTAGAGCAACCCGGGACACCAGCCTTGGAGAGGAAGCAGTTGCTTTGTATCCATGGGTACAGTATCATGTAGCTCTTACGTTATGCATCACAGCGTAAGAAATATACTACCTTTTATTAAGATGTGAATTAGTTCAATAGGAATTTCATGTACCTAGCAATCACTGATCCTGTGAAACGGGTTTCCACTAACTTTCTGCACCCTGGGATGAAATGATGAACAAGTCCTCATACAAAGCCTGGCTGTGCTCTTCATGACGGTGTCTTGCTCTGAATTTACTCACCGGGCTGGAGGAAGGGCAGCCCTGTGCTTGGGATAGTGCCCCAGGCACAGGAGTGCTGGTACTGAGTGGGACTTGATCCACTTTAACACTTGTGCAACTCCCCCGGTCCCACAGATAGTAATAACAGATTAGGCCAGCAATGCAGACGTCGTATGTAAAGCCCAGCAATTACGGGCTGCCAAATGTTAATTTCACCTGATTCTCAGTATTCTGGGACATGAAAGAGTGAAGATACATGTGGCAGAACTAAATACAGGTGCTTTCCTCTTCCTAATGCCAGCCTCCCTATCCTGTCCTTCTCCTCCTGCTCGCCACCCAGCCTAGCCTAAATTCAAGATAGGTGTATGCAGAGAAAGTTCATCTACTTGTTTGTGCAGTATCTAGCAAATAATTTTTAGGTAGTGTTGTTACAGAATAAATATCCGTGCTATACTAGTAATCAGTAATGCCTTCTGCCTCCCTAAGGAAAAGTTTAGAGAATAAAAAGATTGTGAGTGCACACGGTGCCTTCTCCCACCTCTCAGTATTCACAGAGGCTCTGCAGGGCTAAAACCACAGAGATTTTTGGGCCTGGAGTTTAGTCTTTTGCATCTTTCCAGGCCCTCACGTTAAGACTTGTCAAAAGTCAAGAAAGAATTGCAAATCTGAAGACAATATAATTGGGATCCTTTAAAAACCATCATATTTTCCCTAAATCATTTTTGTACTAGCCCATCCCAGGAACCCTGTGTACTTTCCATTGAGTGGTAATGGGCCCATGTGCTTTCTCTGCAAAGATGCTGTGGTTTGATTTGTTTTTCTGCTCTCTGAGGCTGGTGTGATATAAGAAATTAAGTCCAGACAAGCCACAGTTGGGTTAGAGCAAGCCCATATGTATAGGGAAGTTTTCCCATATGTCTGGGCTTCTCTGGATGAGGACTCCAGCCATATACATAACCCCGGCAAATGTTGTCAAACCGATAATTCTGTAATACCTACCAAACCCTTCACAAAATGAAAACATTGGGCTTTAAACTTGCTCGGCATCTCTTGCAGCACGCTCTTGATCGGCACAGAAAGCAGCTACATTTGAGGGAACCCAGTGTCTTGCTGGGAACAGCGGCTTGGTAATGTATAGGTCTGGGTACTCTGAAAGCTAGTGGGAGAGAAAGGAAAAGCCAAATAGCATAACAAATGAGAACTTTGAAACAAAATGAAATTAATAGAAATGTGAAGATAAGCAATTTTGCTGACAGCTTCAGTGCTGCTGGAAAGCTGTCCTCTTATATTACAGCACAGAGCTATACATTACAAATACCAGAAAACAGTATTTGGCAGAACACACAGTTCTGTTTATTCACGGAATCTTTTTTTTCACATTATCCTTGGTGATACTATATCGAATTAAAAGGCTCAGGAGTTGATCCTTCGCCTACTTACCCTAACTTTGGTATAATCCCTTTTTCTGAGGTATTCCAAATTTGCCATGGTGTATGGGAGATGAAATCAGGCCTTCTGGGTATGAAATGCAGGTTGATTTGTGGTGTAAATATTTGTCCTTTACCTAGAAATTCCTAATAGTGTAGGGTTTCTCATTATAATCAAATTGCAACCCAGTGGTCCTCTGGCAATTCCCATTGATATTCTGGTGCATTTCCTTTCTTCTGCTGATGCCCATTCCTTTTTGTGTTCCGTATCATAAAAGTGTTGCTTTTCAAATTATATATGTTGCTGCCACATTTAGAGGCCCTGGAGTCTACACGGATCAAAATTCCATTGTGTGAGGTGTTATGCATAGTAAGTTACAGTCCTGGTCCCAAGGGGTTTATAGTCTAAGTTGACAAGGCAGACAAAGCAGGGAGAGAGCCACTGGGCAGCGTTTTCAAGTGTCCAATGTTCACAATGACTTAGGAGGCTAAAGCTCGTTGAAAGGCAACAGGCTTGGGACTCTTTGTCACTTTTTACACTTACAATTCATTGTATGCATGCCCTATACCAATTCACGTCAAATGTCAGAGTATCAGCTGTCACAGACCCAAGCCATAAAATCCATAAAATCCATAAAACACTCTGAAGGATTTTAAAACTACTTTAAATGTTACCATAGTAGACAGTGTGTGCCTATTTAATTGCCACATTGTCACTTGAGTATTTTGTTAGTCCTCTGACATCTCATTTATCACCATCACAATTCGAAATACTTGAGTCAGAAAAGCATTTACTGTACTGTATTTTTTCCACCGTAAATGCATTTCTTTGGGGCTGTTGCATTTCCCACTTACTTCTACTTCAGCAACCAGTTTTATCAGTGTTTTAAGTCCCTTTAACACTATATGTTATCAAGAATACTTTTTACCTTGCTTCTCTTTGAGGTTTTCCTGTACACATTTTAAAATGAGAGTAGCATCTTCCTCTGAAAGAGTTTTGGCACGGATGGAAATGCACATTGTTTCTTAGACCTTTCATTTGGGGGGAAATTTCTTTAACTGGAATTTCTTTAACTGAACTTATGGAGTGCAGATGCAAATTTGACTACTTAAAGAAGACTGTGACCCAAAATACCTCTATGCTGGTCCTTCAAATTACAAAAGATTATATTTGGCTGATTTGTACTGAAAATAAGAAAAGTCAACTTGAGGATCATGTGCCACAGTGGAAGGCACTTTTTAAAGTTGTCTTTCTTCAAGGAAGATCCCTCCAAACTTTCATCCATTTTAAAGACCTAACACTAGCAATCGCTTATCTTTGCCTGTTGAACCATCGTTCTTATCCCTGGATGCTTGTAATGCAAATGCTGCTCTGACTGAACTGGGAGAATTAGTCTTCTGATTTAAAGTCTGTTTTAAAATGCTTTGTAGAAAACAAAAAAAACTTGAACTATTTTCCATTCATCCATAGCCATATTCGAAATAATCAGACGTTTTGTTTTTCTTTAATTAAGTCTCTCTATACTGCACACCAAACTATTTCGCTGTTGCCACAGATTCTAATTAGGCTTTTTCTGGGGAAACTACTTATACAAAGGATTATCTTTGTCTTCCTCTTAAGAACAAGCAAAGCTGGATTTTTTGCATTTCTGTGATTTCAGTGAGTCACAGAAGGATTTTCTGGGGCACATCAAATATCGAATTCTCCTGTTCTGGAAGGATCTGTCAGACAGCCGACTGATCAGAGGATAAATGCGCACCAGCTCTCAGGCCAGGTTGTGAGCACACTTTGAGCAGTGACGCTAGTTAGGTGAACAATGTGGGCATGCTGGCAATGCATTATTCAAAACAAAACCTACATTTCTTAGACAGTTTTCTTAGTGGAATAGATACATTAGCACATCCTTCAGGTATGTCAGGAAGTCAGAGAATCATAGAACCACAGAATGGTTTGGGTTGGAAGAGACCATTGAAGATCATCTTGTCCAAGCCCCCTGCCATGGACAGGGACATCTTCAACTAGATCAGGTTGCTCAGAGCCCCGTCCAACCTGACCTTGAATGTTTCCAGGGACGGGGCATCTACCACCTCTCTGGGCAACCTGTTCCAGTGTTTCACCACTCTCATCGCAAAAAATTTCTTCCTTCTATCTAGTCTGAATCTACCCTCTTTTAGTTTAAAACCATTACCCCTTGTCCTATTGCTACAGGCCCTACTAAAAAGTCCCCATCTTTCTTATAAGCCCCCTTTATGAAAGGCAGCAATAAGGTCTTCCCGAAGCCTTCTCTTCTCCAGGCTAAACAACCCCAACGCTCTCAGCCTGTCCTCATAGGAATGTCAATAGTGTGTATAATAAAAGTTGACTTTGCAAAAGTCAATGCTGCAAACCTGCACCTTGGAAACAGGCCTCCAACTGTAAGCAGCGATAAATCTGTAAAATACAATCCCTGCTTGTACTTGCAGGGCTTACAATTATACTACATATACATTACATTGCCTTTAAATATAATAAAATGTAACTGAAAATATATGAAAGCATATTAAAAACATGGTTTTTCATACCTTTCATACCTTTAAAGGTACATGCCATTAAATGTAAAGTAATATTAAATAAATAGATAAGCAACACGTTTAGGCAGGCTTTTGAATGGCTTTCTGCCACTGCTTTGCCCCTCAGCTAGCAAGGCTGCTCACTAAAAGACAGCACAAGCAGCCCAGGGACAGACCTACAGGCACATATCTCATTTCTCATGCTGAAGATCCAGAAAAGTACACTGTGCTATCAGTACCGTGGAATTACTAATTTGTGATTTATCTTCTGTGAAATGACTGTACAAATAAAAAAAGCATGTAAAAGAGGCCAAGTGGCAGTAATGGGAGATTTTAACTACCAGCAATCAAGTGGTACGTTAGGAGGAGGAAATAAACTGGGGGCTGGTGATGTCTGGTTTTTTACTTAGTACGGAATATGCAGTAAGTGTAGAAGGCTGGAATAAAGCCCAGATTGCAGACAAGGGAGAATGAGGTTTAGGAATAGTCAGGTGGTTGGGAAGATGAGGAAGACATTTTTCCACATCTAATTTCTTTGACTCTCTGCTATACAAATACAAATGAACAGCATAGTTACCTAATATAAAAAGAATTTTTAAAATACCCAAATGAAGGAATTTTACCCCATCCACAGCAAGAAAAGCATCATCACTGCTGTTTGCTAAAAGAATAAACTCTTCCTTCCTTCCCTGTGAATGCAATGTGTCTGTTGGATTGTCCTTTCAGACAACCAGTGTCTCTCCTTCTCTTATGCAATTTTTGCTGATCCAGGTTATGGAGCAAGAAGACACGGCATGGAAAAGCCCCACTGGATGCTTTCCTACAGAAGTGCTGCATTATACAGCCATAATAAATAGAGTGGAAATGGGGTCAAAGTCAGTCATATATTAACTATAGCATGGCTACCTAAATGAGAATAAATGTAGGGAGGGTTGTCTGCTAGTTGGAGCTGGAAATTAATTCTTTAGGAACCCTGGACTGTATATAGGATTTTGCCTCAGTCCTACTTCATAATTATAAAATTATGTATTAGCTCTATCCCCCTGTTTACTTTCTCAGACAAGGTGACTATAATTGCTTTGTAAATTGGTTCACATTATTCAAATAGTGTTACTATTATTTGAGCTAATGTGTAGAAAGCTAATGCTTCATGAAAACTGGCTGTACAAGAAATCACTGCCACCACACAGACATATACTACTTCCCACAAGAAAAATGAGTGACACATCACACACTTAGACGCTCCAAACCCCAAGCAACACTAAAACTCAGAAGGCTTACGCAGGACTCAGTGAACCAAAAAGACTCCCTCAATCCTGATTTTGTGCTCTATATTTCCTGAGTTTCTTTAAGTAATTGAAGGAAGGGGGTTCCCTGAGCGTGCAGCTCACTATATATGATGATGACAATTTCAGCTCCAGTAATATTACCCATAATAAACAACACAGAAACATAGAATCACATAATGATTTGGGTTGGAAGGGACCTCTGAAGAGCATCTAGTACAACCACCCAGCCATGGGCAGAGTCATCTTTCACTAGATCAGGTTGCTCAAAGCCCCATCCAACCTGACCTTGAACACTTTCAATGACGGCTCATGCACAACTTCTCTAGGCAACCTGTCTCACCACTCTCATCATAAAAAATTTCTTCCTTATGTCCAATCTAAACTCTTTCAGTTTAAAAGACCATTGCCCCTTGTCCTATCACTCCAGGCCTTGGTAAAACGTATTAAACATATTTCTCTGTCTTTCTCATAAGCTCCCTTTAGATATCGAAAGGCCACAATAAGGTCTTCCTGGAGCCTTCTTTTCTCCAGGCTGAACAACCCCAACTTTCTCATCCTTTCTTCATAGGAGAGGTGTTCCAGCACTCTAACTATTTTTGTGGCCCTCCTCTGGACCTGCTCCAACAGGTCCATGTCTTTCTTGTACTCAGGGCCTCAGAGCTGGACGCAGTACTCCCCAGGTAAGGTCTCATGAGAGCGGAGTAGAGGGGCAGAAACGCCTCCCTCGACCTGCTGGCCACGCTGCTTTTGCTGCAGCCCAGGATACAATTGGCTTTCTGGGCTGCAAGCGCACATTGCCGGCTCATGTCCAATTTTTGTCCACCAGTATCCCCAAGTCCTTCTCCGCAGGGCTGCTCTCAATCCCCGCATCCCCCAGTCTGTATTGATACTGGGAATTGCCCTGACCCAGCAGAACATTGCATCTGACCTTGTTGAACTTCATGAGGTTCACATGGACTCAATCCTGAAGCCTGTCAAGGTCCCTCTGGACGGCATCCCTCCCTATAGTGAACCAAGTGTACCACTCAGCTTGGTGTCATCCGCAAGCTTGCTGAGGGTGCACCCAATTCCACTGTCTGTGTCATTGATGAAGATATGAAATGGTATTGGTCTCTGTACGGACCCCCGAGGGACACGACTCGTTGTTTCCACTTGGACGCTCAGACATTGACTATAACTCTTTGGATGCAGTCATCCAGCCAGTTCCTTATCCATCTAACAGTCTGTCAAACCCGTATCTCTCCAATTTAGCAGCGAGAACGTTGTGGGGGACCATATCAAAGACCTTAGAGAAGTCTAGACAGATGACATCCGTAGCTCCTCCTTTGTCCACTGACACAGTTACTCCTTCATCGAAGGCCACCAGGTTAGTCAGGCACCATTTGCCCCTGGTGAAGCCATGTTTGCTGTCTCTAATCACCTCCCTGTCTTCCATATGTTTCAACATATCTTCATCAAGAGACTGGGTATGAAGTAGATGGCACAGGGCTGATATTCTTTCTAGTTTATTCATTCTCATTTCTGGAATAGGACTGAGTGAGATTCATTGATGCAACCTGCATCTCTTAAAACAGGGATCTCCATATCTTGTTTGCTTGGGTGCTGCTATCAGAGGAAGCAGCAGCAACAGATGCCACGGCATCTACGCTGCTTAGGTGCGTGTATAGATTGAGGTATCTGGTTGCTTGGACTATACATTTCTAAGCCCACCACCTGGAGCTGCAGGCACCAGTGCTGTGGATACAATGTCCAGATAATATTTCTTAAAACACATTGCAGTCTATGGGAAGGAAGGAGATCAGCTGGGCAACGTGCAGAAGCTTGAAACATTGCTAGCTTGGAATAGTACATGTGCAACAGTTAAGTAAAAAGTAAAGACTTGCTCTTGGCAAGGCCATCAGCCTAGCTTTTTTTTTCCTCAGGACTGAATAACTGAAAATAGGACTGGTATCAGAAAACTCTCTTTTTCAAGAGCCAATGCTCACAACTTAATAAAAAACTTCCATGTTGACTAGGTTTGTTTTTATAGAAAACATGCATGGCCCTGAATCCAGAGCATGGTGTACAGTATCCAAAGCCCAGTTGAGAGGAAGACTCTCAAACTAACTGCTTTTCACATGCTGAACTGCAGAGCATGTGGGTAGTCTGTCCTGCATGTGAGTATATCTTACTGTACTTACCTTTGCCCCCCCCAAGACTGTAAGGCACAGATAGTCTGTGATTTGGCTCAAGTGCTTGTTTGCCGGTCCCAGCTGAGCAATTTATAACCTGAAGACAAATCAAATCACTGGCTCTATTCATCCATTCATTCGCTCTTCTGTTTTTTGCACTAGTGGCTGGATTTCCCAGCTATGACCTGGACCAAAGTATCTTTGGCAGCCTCTCCAAGAACTGAAGTCTCCCACTGCTCTTTGCACTTCACCTCTGTTGCTCCTGTCTAGTAAGGGATTTTCCATGGCATCATGTGTTGTTGCTGATTCTTTTTAATAAGTACTTAAAAAACATCCAAACCTAGTACTACTTGATTTTACTATTGGTAAACGGTCTTGGGTCTGGCTTCACAAGTATTGTCCTTTCAGGCTGATTCACTCTACATTTGTAACAAAGGAACTGACCACATTTTCTTACACTGGTTACATCTGCACTCACACTGTTAACAGATATTAAACATCAATGTTAATCACTTGAAGTTTAATCCACAAACTCAGTGTGGCCCTTGTGGGTGACATCTTGTACAGGGCTATATTTTATGGCTTCTCCCTGGAGAGCTCTCAGGTTAGGCCAAAAAAATGCTGTTGCTTGATGTTTAATAGCTTGGACATTATTGTGGAGCCTGTAAAACCTCACCCCTGCTGTTATGTGGGTTCTTCAGCAACTGTACAATCAGCACGTTATAGCTGCAAAATGTTTTTCTCCGTCAAGGGAGTTGTAATCTAAACTAAATATCTAAAAGAAATATTATGAAGGACTTTTGTCTACAGATGTTCACTTGTGTCATTGCAGGAGTAAAATTGCTTTCACTGGAGTTTTTTTGGCTGGCTACCTATAGTAATACAAATGACAAAAAGCGAAAATACTTACTTTTGATAGATGCATTCACTTCAATCATTTGAAAACTGCTCATTCTTGTATAGGTCAGAGCTGTAGCATGTCAGCAAAGGAGAAGCATTTCGGTGTTAACTTTGCCTCAGTTCATGCCCCTTTTTACTCCGAATTGAAAACAGAAGTAACTACAGAAATGCGCCATATTTTAGTCACGCTTAGCATAGGGGACAACAGGCTTTGGCCTGGCAAACTTCCCCTCTCGAGGAACAGAGCTTATGTTTTTTCATCACAACTGCATGATTTACATATTAATGACAAATTTGTAAACCCTAGAAAACTCTCCTGCCTGCACCGATGCAATCTACCAGCAGACTAGCGAGATCTGTAGTGGAGCAAAATCTAACTGACATTGTAGCCGTCAGCTTGATGCAAAACCAACAATAAATCTATCTTACCTCCAGCAAAATGTGATTGCCAAAGCAATAGAAAGTAGTTAAGATAGGGGGCCTTAAAAAACAAACCAACAAACATTTTTATGTATATAAACATTTTTTATGTATATAGTATGTCCCTGTTTATGTAAGATTATATGTGTTTTCCATGTGGATATACTTTTTGCACAATGCATACAGCCCTGAACCCGCAGTGGGATGGAGCAGCGGGCAGAAAGAAAAGTCATGTATGAATATAAAACTTATATGTACAAACATATATACATGTACACATGTGCACATACATATACGCACATATGACAAAATCCCTCAAATCCCTCAAATTTTCATGAGAATGCATAATGCTGCAACATGGCCAGCAGAATACAGCAGAAGATAGGGTAAGGGCTGCAGAAAAGTACTGCCCCAGTGAATGCTACGTACTGTTACCTGACACGCAGAGGCAGACTCACTCTCTTGTATGTAGTTGCAGGTGTGTCCATCCAGACGCAGTGGCGGGTTCGTAGTTGATGGCTGAAACTGCTGAAGTAAAACTGGTAAACTGAAAGAAACATATGAAAGAAGAGATGTGTCTGAGCTCCTTGAAATGTGCTGCAGAGCATGAGCTTTCTGTGTTAGAAACTGCTAACCTGTGTGACTAAGCAGATATTTCTTCTAAATAGACTCAACATGGAAACCAATGCCTTGATGTCTGTTAAAGTCTCCAGAGAGACTGAAATCCTCAAAAAGGGGTAAATTGCCTGAGTCTTCACAAAGAACTGCTTCGTCATTACCTTATGTCACAGCTATTCATTATGTCACTCTTGGCGAAAGCATGCATAGAAAGAAAAGGGAAACGCCAACAGGCTGAACAGTACAGCCCAAGGCTTGTTACCCCATCTCAGGAAGATAGAGGGTTGGAGGATTTCAGCTGCAATCAAAATCACTGGAAACAGCATGGAGCCGCTACCCAGCAGGACTGGGTTAACAGAGCAAAAAAATTCAGTGGTACATTTAATTGTAATTTCTTCATATTATTTTTCTGACAGTTTCCACTGAAAAGGCAAAAACATAATAAAATTGCCATATAAGTAGATATACATGCGTCCTTCATCAGATTATAGTACCAGCATCACATTTAATACAGAGAAAATGAAGGTTAAGAGTAAACTCTTGGCCCAAATAAAGTCAGTGGGAGCTTTGCCATGGCCTTTAGAGGACCAGCTTGTTACCACAGGTATTCAGCGTGGGTCAGTATAACCCATTCTTATTTATGGACTTCATTTGTGAACATATTTTTTTCTTTAGTGGTTAGAGTGTGTTGAAAATACTGACCTTCTGAGCTAAAGAAAAGCAAAAGAAGGAAAAAAAAAAAGAGTCAAAGTGATTTGTGTGCCTGATAAAAGTGTTTTTCTGCAATAACACAGCGTGAGGTCAAGCATTACACAGGTTGCATTTGCCACTTTATATCTCCTGCCAGACGAATACAATCCGGGGCCTGTTACCCCCGCCTGCAGTACTGTTTCATAGTTATGAAGTCATGACAGCTGTGATTGCCGGTGTGGAGAATAAAGTCTGTGGAAAAAGTTTGGATAGCTTCCCACTGCATGCTGGCCAAAAATAAGTTAGCTGGAATTAAAACAGAAGAGGAGAAAGCTTGCAGGGGGAGAAGAGCGAGGGAACCTACCGACGTTTTAGATCGAGACGCAGGCTGAGGCACAGCGACTCCGGGACAGGTCCTGGCTCCAATCCCGTCTCTGCGGGATCCTGGAACTGATGAAAAGTCTGAGGTGTAATCAAGAACCCATTTTGGCCAAGTGCGTCCTACCTCATGGAAATTGGTACTTCCCATTTCCTGCCTCCCCGGAGATTCACAAGTCATTTGAATTAATTTCACTCCCAGCTTAACAATAACTAAGCAAACACACCACCTCAGTCCTTGCACCTGAGGAAACATTTTATATGATCTATAAACTCACAATGTCCCACTTGAACCTGGGGAGCAGGTGCTAATCAATAATGTGTTGCCAACATTTAAACAAGGGATCTCCACAGACATAGTCTCCCTTGG
The DNA here is from genome assembly GCF_000690835.1 of Fulmarus glacialis. Lineage (NCBI taxonomy): Eukaryota > Metazoa > Chordata > Aves > Procellariiformes > Procellariidae > Fulmarus > Fulmarus glacialis. The sequence goes on along the minus strand of NW_009233956.1, from coordinate 67,276 downwards.
CTGTGACAAACGCCGCTGCTCCATCCCCCTGCGGGCTCAGGGCTGTATGCATTTGCAAAGCAGGATCTGATTTCTTCTTTCCTCATCTACCATCTGTGGAAAAATCTCTTCCCATGTCATCTAAGCAAAGCAACAATGCTTTGCAAATTAATGTTAATGGAAAATGTTTCTGTTTTGTTTGTGAAAAGTAACACAAGGGTATTCAGAACAGTGTAACGTTCAGGTTTGGTTCTGCATGTTGGTGCATAAGTACCAGAGAGAAGATTGCCAAGATTTTTCTTCTGCATCTAGTAACTGACACTTGCTACAGTAAGAGATTTGTCATGAGGGTGAGATGTGTGCTCTTTAGAGTACCTTGGAGGAACCTCACAGAGAGGTCCACTTCTGCTAGGGATGACAAATAAATGCCTAGAGCGGCTGACATATCAGATACAGACTGATGGAAGCTGATTGCAGACCTTTCACGGGCCACGAAGAACCACTCCGGCATATTTGTATCTCTGACCGATCCAGGTGGACATTATAATTTGAATTCAATCAGATTACGTTGAACACGACGACATTGAACAGGACTTTCCCACTCACCCCAGGAAGCAGCAAGTATGGTGACAAAAAATACATGGCAAAAGCTCCTGAGAAAAAGGATCAGACAAAAAAGGACTAAAGGAGGACTAAAAAGGAGACCAGCTATTACATTTTGAGGTCAACCAAAATGCCCATGACCATATCCAAAGGGAAGGGGGTACTTCTTCTGCCTGACGTGGGGAGAAGAGCTTTGACTCATTCTAGCAGTGACAATTCACAGGGGCCTAACAACGTTATGCTAATTACCTATTTTACTTGCGTATCTCAGAAACTGTCCCTTGCCTCAAAACCCTGCTAGGCGGTGATAAAGTTCACTAGCACATACCAGCGACAACAGCAGCGACGATTTTTTCTTTTTGCTTTTTGTTGTTCCAGCTCATGTGGGAAGAACTCATCTTTGCCTTATTTAGAAATAAACTTTTATATTATGAAACTATCCACTATGTTAACACAGAGGCAGACTCAGACTGTTTGACTTTTCTAATCTGTATTTGTTTATGGTTTTAAAATATGTAAAGCCAGGAAAAAAAAAGATTAGAAAATTAAATATGGTGAAAGCCATATACAAGGGGAAGATTAGGTAATGAAACATTCCCCTTCTGCCTGTCCCCCCTCAGCAATCGCATCACCACCGTAGCACCTCCTTCTCGCAATTGCGTCAGCTCTTGGGAAACAGCTAGCCTGCCATCAAAAGACAAGAAAACAAAGAGATTAACAGGAAATTTTAAATACTTGTTCAAACCTTCTTCTTCAATGCCACTTAATAGCCAGGGGCTCATGCAGGCCTAAAGCACAGGTAAGAAAATGTGAACTGCTGCTTGCATTTTGAAATTGACTGTAGACAACAGGACAAGTAAGAGTCACTAACATGGCTGGAGAAGTATTACCAAGGGCAAAGTTTGGCCCACCCTGTAGCTGTAACTACACTACAGCCATGGAACAGGTAGCTATTCCAGAGACAACGCCAAACTGCTCTGTGTTAAGAAGCTGACAGATATTTCTACTCCCACATCCGCCATCTAAACAATGCATTAAATACACATACCCGTACCTCTTTTTTCCCTGCTGCTTTCCTTCACCATTTTTTTCCTTTGCATTTTCGTTTCTCCCTCTGTCTTAGCTTGTGCTTTTGGAAGAGAAATGGAGTCCCTGAAGACAAAACACTTTCACATCTCAGTCAGAGAACAGAACCAAGGCTACATTGGTCAGTGCATGACACCTAAATCAGCAGCCTCAAAGTCAGACTGAGATTGTTTCCAGCTCTGGACAAAGCCCCCAACCAGCAGAGGCAGTCACCGTCCTCAGGCTAGTCCCTTCTATAAATGGTATAGCACAGGAGGAGGACAACGAAACCTGTGAATTGAAGCACTGGATTTTAAGACAGAGAACATATGCATTTTTTTTTTTCAAAATGAGCACTTGCAAACAACTGGATAGAGAAAGAAGGGAAAGTAACACGTGACGAGTATTCAGACGGCAGAAGCAGAAGCGCATTGCCCTGGCGTTGCAGCTACAGGCTGAGATGTTTTATTTATTTGTAATTATGCTGATTCTCAGTCTGCTAGATTAGACTACGAGAAAAACTGGAACACCACCTGCTCTGCAGCCTCTTCCTGTTAATCACAGAGAGATTTGTCCTTGGAGTATTTTTTCATTTAAAAAATTGTCAGTAGTCCGAATATCTTGATTTATGTGAGACTACCGCTTCTCTGAGTCCTTAGCATTACAGCAGAAGGAAGTTGGGTTGAAGAGGCAAAGCTATTTTTCCTGGAGGCAGAGAGGGGGTTGGGTTTGAATGAAGACAGGGAAGGGTAGCCCTTGGTGCTCGTCAAGCCCACAGGGCAGCACTTTGTTTTTTCCTGTCTTAAGGGTTTTGTTCTGTATCGTGGCTGCTCCTCTGCTTCTGGGACTGGCATTTTCAGAGGCAATTTCCGTACACAGACACATGCAGGCACTGTAAATAGAGGTGGACGTGATCGCTTGCTGTATGTGACATGGTCCAGTTGTATTTGCTTAAATTAGAAATAATAGGCATGCTTCCCCTCCCTTCCTGTTTTCCCATTGATCTTGCTTTTGTGCATTGTATTTGCTGTGCGTTGCACAGCTGCCTGAACCCATGGCTAGCATCAACCCTGCAGCTGATCAGTGTGTCCTTCCCGCTGCTTGGTTAGGATTTGGTTGAACAGATTAATGCAGCTGAAGTCAACAGATGGATCCAAAAAGTAATATACACCTCGTATCTTTTCCCTACGTGCTGTTCCCTCCCTACGCACAAAAGCATCAGATCTCCATGACTGTTGTCATGCATTATGTTCTGTAGGACTACAGTCTGCGGTAAATGTGAATGACTGTGCACAAAGGAATAACCCAAAGAGGCATTGGGCAAGAGAGATGCTGGCCTCTTCTCATAAACACGAGTTCTCAAATTCTCATGCTTTCATCCTTCATGTAATCCATAATTCATTGAAATAATAATCCAGGGAAAGCCAATTAAATCAAAAGCAAAAATGCTGCATTTTTTTTTTTTTTGGGGGGTGGAGGAGAAATGAAATGAACAAAACAGTTTTTATTTTCCCTATCCACCAGAAGGAACCTCCAAACCAACTGAGTTTCTATTTTGAGCAAGAAATATGCACACTTATTTATTAATTGTTTGCAATGCTTCTGGAAAGGGTGGGCAAATTCTTTCTACTTTTATTGCCCAACCCCATGAGGGATGAGGGGAGCACAGGAAAGGGCACCAGTTGTTGTGATTGGCAATTTGTATGTCATTATACATGCACAACCAAACAAAAGAAATGCAGAAACATTGAAAAATGGTACAATGGTGACAAGCAGAGCTGGACCCCAGTTTGCTCTGTTTCAGTACGGGCTACAGGTTTTTCCGTGTGTTTGCCCGTGAGAACAGGGTAGGTCAATGTACTGCCATTATCAGAACCGTGCCACTGTGACTCTCATTTCAAGAGTCATGACATACGTACACACCCTTTAAAGATCAGAGTTTCCTTCTGTGCACTGAAGGAAGACTGCAGTCTTTTCCTTTAAAACTGCTAGACAGCAGAGAAGAAAAAGTTCCCAGCAGTGTGCTGTGAGTTGTATACCATACTCATTAGTGACTTCGTCCTGTGAGCTGCCTTCTCTGGCCCGCATCCAGGAAAGCACAAAGTATACATTTAATTTTCAGCATGTGTGTAGAGTCATTAACTGCAAGCACATGCTTATATGCTTTCCTCATTGCTGCTTTTGGTTCTGTTATTTAATATAAAAGGCAGCAGTGGCTTTTGGAGGTTGAGAATGTTTTGGAGGGGACCTAAAGGAAAGTGCTGAAACCTTCCCACTGCATATAAGAATAGCAAGACAGTAACATTTTTCTGATTGACATGAAATCCCTGCCTGAATACTGTACTTTGAACATGCTTTGTCAGGCAAACCTCTCTCTGTTTGCATGTGTGTTGATTCACGCTACTAAGCTGGGCGGCATGGGGAGAAGGGAAAAACTAACTGGCGTATTTTCAGCAAATGATGTATACTGTTCTCACTTCAGCCAGATTATGTAGCTATCCTGCAGCTGTAAAGTTACTTTTCCTTAAAGTTATAGCAGTGTTACAGTAATATAGTCTAGTTCAACTTCCACCCTGACATGCACATGGCTGCCTCCAGGCATGCATCTCCCTTGTCCCATTTGGTATGGATCTGTCAGGAAGGAAAAGCCTTCCTGAGGCTGAATTGCTTATTTTGAGAGCTTCCTCTGCAACAGGAGCTCAGTGAGGAGCTCTGCAGACATTATTCCCCCCATGGCTCTGCCTGCAAGTTATCCTATGGTGAGTCACGTGGGGAGACGTGTAAAGTGAACTCCTGGCTTCAGTGAAGTGGCAAAACACAGGCTGAATTAAACTTTATCTCATTTTCACGCTTTCTTCAGTGCCATTAAGAAATGACGTTTCTTCTTTGTATGCCTCCTTCTCAAGCTGATACAAGTTATTATGCCTACTTCATCTGTGAAAGAAGCAACAGAGACAGCTTAGCACCACGGCCACACACCAATGCGGTGGCAAAGGCAAAATTTAAAATTAAGCAGGTTTGGAGTGGTGGGCTTGTGCCCAAGCCGTTAGACAGTGTTGTGTCTTATGGGATCTGATAGGCACTCAGTAAAGGCGAGTGACTAAAGCTGCACGGGCTCATCTCCATGTACAGGAGCTGCCTGTCCTCTCCGTTGCGAGCGCTTGGTGGGCGCTGCAGGAGGGGGCTGCCCGACTGCCAGCAGCTTTCGTGCTCGGGAGCCCAGGGAGCTGCCACGTACCGGTGCTCATGCCAGCAGCTTCTGGGCATGAGAAAGGCTTCAGCGCCTGGGCGGGCGCGCTGGGGGACTGACCTCTCTGGAAAAGGTGCTCTGCACTACAGCCCTCACCGTCAGTCCTGTCCGAACATTGCAAAGCAAGGTAAGCATAAATCAAATCATCTGTTTCCTTTCCCCAAAATTAAATCTAGATTTGCCCTGTGGACTGGAGAAAATTTCAGTGTCGGGCTGAATTTATCAAAATTGGGTTTATCCACTATAGAAAACATCCCAATATTGCAGAAGAAGAGATATGTGAGCACAAAGTTCAAGCTCAGGCGCTGAAGTTCCATAAGCAATTAAGCTTTTTTTCAACCAACATGATTTGTCTCATATATGGCATATATACATTTCAAAGTAACCTCATTTGTACTGTTCTGTAATAAGAAACCATTGCACACTACTGGGAAAAAAAAATGGTGAGACACTGTACGTGGCTGGTATCTTTTGAAAGTTCTCTGGAGAAAAAAATAGGCACAGGCACAGAGATTTATTAAAAAGTGAATCCTTTTTGAAGAGGCCAACTTTACTAATGAGGCGGCCTGAAAACCAGAGACTGTCCCTTCTGGCATATGTGTATCATATGAAAGCCAGTAATTTTTTATTATCTCAGTATTCCCAGAAATGATATTAAGCTGAAACACAGCTCCAGTTAACATAAGCATCAAGTATATACTGGGACCTTTTAATGCTAGAACAATAAGCCAGCTTTATTACAGTGATTATTGATAATATGAGGGTTGTGCTGGTATTTAGTCATAACTACATAAAATTATTGTTTTTCTGCTGTAATCATTGGCTATGCAGTTACAAGGGACCAATAATAAGTTTGTAAGTAATTAGTGACAAAGATTTCTTTTGTTGTATATAAATGGAGTAAAAGCCTCAGGCTAATTTTACCAGCATGTTCATATGATATCACTTCCTGAAAATACATGAAAGTTTAAAAAAAAAGTATACACACAAAGCAGAGGCTGTCCAAGTCCTACAGAAAAAATGACCTCAAGAAATATGCTGGGTTTCTACCTCAGAAACCTGATTTAACATTGAGGTCATTGCAAGAATTGAAGCAAAAATGCTGTTTCTGTCTTGACGCAAGGCTAGAGAGCATTTCTTTTGCAGTGAGTAGCCTGCTTAGAGGGCCATAATTCAATGGCAATCTTTTCTGAGTCACTCCATTGATTTGGCAAGACTTTGTTTTCCCAATTTTCCACACTGTCACTTTACATAGATTAGAGCCAACTGCGCTCAACCTCTGCTCTAAATTACCAGTAGGCAAATCTAAATCAATTCAGCTGATTTTATAGGCTATTCTACTGAGTTTACAGGCTTCACTCTGAATTTACCCCAGCACAGCCAGATGCAGAATTTGGCCAGTTTTATGTTTGTAAGAAAATGTAATTAAGCATGACAGATGTGTTTATCCTAGAAAATATTACCGTACTGTAAGAAAGATAGCAAAGATAGTTATACCACTCCTTAAAATGCACAAAGCCTTTTTACCATGTCCTAAAATCTGTTCTGACTTTTTTCTGGCTTGCCCAGATACACCACAAATTTTCTAAAGGATTTCTGAACTTCAGATGGGTTTAGACTTGTGATTGAACTGAAAAGCTTTTTTTTATTATTTTTTTCTGGCAGAAGTCTCTCATGTCTCTAGTCTTTGGCCAACAAGCTTATACTTTCCTTAGGATTCTGGATGGAAATGCTACTAAATTGCTCTTTGCGTGGGAAACTGATTTTGTTCTTGCATCTTTGTGTGGAATAGTGTCAAATTTCCTGTTACCCCTTGGTAGGAGTAAGTGACCTATTCAGAAGAATGTAAGAACCAGCCCTGATCCAACCCCAAAATCAAAGTGATGCCATTGAAACTGGCTACAGCGAACTTATTTCTTATTTCCATTTCTCCTGTACTATCTGGATTTGGCTAGCAACAGAGCTTCTGAAATGCTCTGAAAAAGGTTAAGAGGTCTAACAAAATTCAGGTGAGATTTCCCATCAATTCCTCTTATAAGCGTATGATCTTTTCATGAACACTGCTGGCTGAAATAAATTAGAGCAAAGGTGTGAAAACTCCCAACTTTTAAGTGTCATCGTTAATTATGAGACCCTATGTTTTCTTCACATGGGTCATAAAAATATGATTTTGAAATGTTTACCAATAATACAAAATGCCTGAATGCTCGATGTCGCATCACCAGGCGTGACAAGGTGAAATGTCATTGTGGCATTTTTGGGTCACTCAGCCATTCTTCTAAGTAGGGTTACAAACTGAAGCCATTTTTGCGACACTTCTGATAAGAAGATCAAAATGATCCTGATGTTTACTCTAAGGCGGTGTTTTTACATTAATCTTTATTTAACCTTGAATTGAAATACTACAAAAATAATACTACCCCTCATAGCGTGCACTACAGGTCTGTTTCTACCAGGGGTCTGTAGACTGGTATCAGGAGACTGTTGCTCCAGAGATTTGACTTAGCCGGGTATCTTTCACTGGAATGCTTTTTGGCAATACACCATGCACATCTTCAGTTTCTTCTAGATCTCTCGATACAGAGCCATGACATAACATAGCGAAGCCATGCTTCTCACCCTGGGTAGTTTTTTACCCTCATTGTCTGAGCTGTACTTCCTGTTTCTGGCCAGAAAAGAAAATATAGTATAATATAATACAATATAATAAGATAAATACAGACGACCTTATAGATAAGAATGCCCCGCTCTTATGTGCCATCTGAGCGCTCACTACTGTAACTGCCCAGGACTACAGCAAATGCTGGAAGAAGTTTTATGGAAAATGACATTAGGAATTCATTACCAGCATGGGCAGAAGTATACTAAATCATGCCCAACATAGACACAATTACTATGCTTGTAAAGAAGTGACAAAAACATATTTTGAGTAAAGGAACAGTTCTGGCAGAAGCATCGATTTGCTGGCATAAGCGCATCTACCCCTACGGGCTTTGACCATCGCAGTGCTGCCAGTCAGATCTTGCACCCCGACATCACACCTCTCTGTACCCTGACCGACACAGTTATTTTGGTACATATCTGTGATGATGAGTATCACAGAAGGAAATTTTTCACACTCTTTTACAGACCCTGGTGATTGCTGAGTAGTGCGGAATTTGCAAATGTCGAACAATCACAAAAGGAGTAGATGTACAATCATGTTCATGACTGCATCTGCTTTCTTTCTTTAAGCCCCTGTAGATCTGAATTTTAAAATAGGGATAAATGAATTGTTCATACAATTTAATCGCTGCTTTCCTGGATACGTTGGAAGGTGTTGTGCAATGCTAAAATCAGGTCTCTCGTGGGCTCACAAATAAATGATTATCCTTGCCATTAAGATTCCTGCACGCTGATAGCCAGGGCATGTAGCACATCCAGCCTCACCAGTTTGCTCTCACCCACTGGGAAGGTGCTGCGGAAAGAAATGTAAAAGAGTATTAGAAGCGAGATCTCACTTGAGATCTCACAGATAAGCAGCACTTTGAAAACTGCAGTTCAGGTTTCTCAAGAGCAAAGCCTTTACTTCATGTGCAAGCATTTGACTGGAAAGCATTTGACTGTGTAACAGGCCAGGGAGCACAGCCCCTGGCATGTCTAGCGAAGGGCTGGGAAGGGGAGGGTGCCGCAGCCAGCGCAGCCGGCCGGGCACGGGGCGGGAGTGCCTGCACCAGCCACAAACCGGGGTGTGCAACCACTGTTTTTCATTACAGTTGCTGCAGCAATGCTGGGCTCCAGCATTCCAGCGGAGATTTGGACCTATATTAAATTAAGCGCGCGCGCACGCACACACACACAAACACGCAAAGAAATTTAAATAACTTGAGGGTCAGAGGGAAACCAACACAAGCCAGCGCAGGGGAGTTCGGGCCGGTACGCCCTGTTCTCCACTTGCGCGGCTGGGGAAGGAGCAGCGTTAGCATCAACAGCAGAGAGCTGGGTTAGGGGCGCGGTGCCCGGCCGGCACGGGGGTGCCAGGGAGCTTGTTTACCCGGCTCCCCCCGGCCTGCTGGAGGCGTCTCAGGCTGCCTGTCTGATTTCTCAGAGAGAAACAAGGATTAAATATTATGAACTATGTTTTAGGAGCTTTCACAAATAAATAGAAAGAGTATTAATTAGGAAGGCTATTTGTACCGTATCAAATAACACAGTGGCTCCTCCAAATTTTTCAACCCTACTAGTCAAGTATCTTCCTGGAGCCACAGGAGTCAAGGCATGTTTAGGGTTTGCCATCAGCTGCTGTTCTATTGAGTTTCTATTCTAAACTTGCTTTGGCTTCTAACTTTCTAAAGTCTATGAAGAAAACACTCCTTCAAAAAACAGGCATCTGAGTGGGAGGATTTACAACCAAGGTAGATATTTTTCTAGCAGTTTTGAAAGGCTTTATAGAAGAGATTTCTGGAGTACGATTTTAAATTTTTTTAAAATTTTTTAAATGTTTTGTCAGTGTGGAGAAAAAAAGAGAAAGAAAATTAAAGTTAATGGGCCCCTCTGGCTGAAATATAGCAAACGCCAGTGTTTACTTAGCTAATCTTAAATAACAAACATTATTAATGTTTTATTGTTTTATTTAAGTATATTAAAGAGCATAAAGCTAGAGAGCTTTGTACCCATGAAAGTTGGTATTTTGTAAGTTTTTCTCTGGAAAAAACCCTTCAACTCTTTTTTATGCGAAGATAAAACAGAAGATATAATGAAACAGCTAGGAAGGTGTCATTATGGAAGAAAGACCGGCTAAAACTGTGCCAGGTGAATTGAGTTTACAGGTCACTTGATGGGAGCATACGATCAGAGCAACAGCAGGCGGTAACCATAAAACACGGCCGGAGCCCTCTCCCTGGGAGGTGGTTTATAGGCAGATCCCAGGTGCTTGGGTGGGTTTTGTGCTCATCAGAGTGCCTTGCTCCTAGGGACCTTGCGGAGGGTAGAAGGCAGCTAGAGGGGTTGCTCTGCGGTAGCTGAACCTCACAGGGTGCTTCCAGCATCAGGACTGTGGGCTAGCTGGAGGATGGTGGGAGGCGGGAGGCTGCTGCCTGGATCTTGCTTCTTCTCCAGCTTTCTGCCACTCTGCAACTTGAAGTTTCTTTCTTTCCCTCTCTACGTGAGGGAGTGGTGTGAGCAGGCTGCATGCTTCCTTCTGCTACCTCTCTCTAAGGTCAGATCTCTTATCCTGTGTGCTTCCCGAGGAGCTGAGCTACTGCCTCGCAACCTGCCCGACTGACTGACTGACGGTGGTTGGAGACAAAACCTGAGTGACAAGAGAGATTTGGGGAACCCATGCAGGGTGGGGATTCGAGAGTTTTCACTAAGGCAAGTCAGCAGACCGCAGCTCTGAATATCCTCAAAAAGAAGGCTCTTCTAGAAGCGTGTTTTGCCCTCCATCACCTAGTAGTCATCTAATGACTGCTCAGGAAGACAGTGGATAATGCAGGTGTGTAAAATGTTGCACTTGCTGGCAAGTAGGGAGTATGAAAGCATATTTGCATTGGGAAAACCATAAAAAGAAATCCAAAGTGGAGTAATAGCGCTGAGGGCATGCACAGAGTGCTCACCCTCACTTCCAACTTCAGAAGCTATTGACTTCATAAATGAAAGTGAAGCTTGAAAATATAGTATTATCTGTCCCATCCTGATGCCTGCAGCTTCTGGAAAGACAATTTCCACTGCAAGCCTATAGGAAAATTGATTGTATCGACTACATCGTCCTTCCCTATCTGGCCCATGAGTAAGCTAAGTCTAAGTGAAAGAATAGAATGCCTTCTAAGGGGAGAAAAGGGGAAAAATCCTTCTTTGGATGAGCTGTTATCGTCAATGTTGCTAAAGGGAATGTGTACGTACCTCTTTGACATAGCAAAATACACGTCTTGATCTTGCCTCAATAGTACCTCGTGTTACTGAACCGTCCAGTTAAAATTACCATGAAAAAACCCAAAACTTATGCAGGACAAGTGGCCCAACTGGAAATAAGAGAAAATGATTAAGAGATTGTACTTCAGTATGCATTCAAAATTCTTTTGAGCTGCTGATGGCATTAAAGGACCTATTTATTGCAGCCACAAGTGAATGCCACAGATTCCTACGGAGAAATGTGGAAACCTTATCAGCTCTTCTCTCTCTAAATTACATTGTGGGGAGGCGGGGGGGGAGGGAGCAGGAATCATCAAGGGAGCAATGTGAAAGAATAGACCCTGAGCCAGTGTGGTATTTTCACTCTTTCACGTAACATCTGGGCTCCAGATATCCAGTGGTACATGTGAGTCACTGCAGATGCAATTGCAGAACATTGCTATGCTTGATCTGGGGAATTTTGGCAAGGGGATCTAGCCGAGCCCAAAGCTGTCATGATTTACTGAAAATTCATTTTCAGTCACAACTAATTTCTTTTGAAATCAGTAGGATTTTTCTTTAAAGTTTATTGGGTTTAGCCATTGATCCAGAGAAATTTATGTTTCTGCAGGTATTTGTGCACTCAGTTTAAATCAATATTTCTTCCTTCCTGTGAGAAAATGTGGCCCATGTGTGTCATTCTAGAAATAGCGAAAAGAGGAACTGTCATCAATTTGTCCCTAAATTAATGTGTTCTCACTGAGACCCTTACCTTCCTGTGACAGTTAACAGAATGTGAGTGAACTATTAATGGTAGCAACTAAGGTATTTAAGGAAAAGTCATCTTTTTTGCCATGCGGGATGGAAAAAAAAATATATTAAAAGACAAAAGAGTGAATGAATGTCAGAAACAAAAGATAATTTGCTGGGTAATTTGAAGCTGGCTTCTATAAACATCGTGTTTATGATCTTTCCTGTCTGTTGACAGACAGCTCCTTCTCGTCTAAGTCAGTAAAAGGCTATAATTGTTTTTAAAACCCCTTATTCCTTCAAAATCAGGCACGAGTGAATACCTGAGAAATACAGTTGCCAAAGGCCAGTAGATCCTCAGTTTGGTAAGATATTTTTACTTCTTTCCATTCTCTTTACAGCATCTCTCTCAACATTTGGAGATGTGCATACCTACGTTTGCTCCATGAGCCCAGGCTTGGTACCTAGAGGTCTTGTATTAAGACCTGAATGTGTTTCATCAAGATTCTCTATGTTGAATGGTTTCCATTTGCGGTGTGATTTGCTCGAGTAACAGAGAAGATCCCGTGCTGCTGACTTAAAATGTCAGTCTGCCATTACGTTTTACTGTATCAAGCATCTCCCCGAGCATCTGGAGAAACAGGCCTTGTGCTCATCGTTCATAGGACCATGTGTTTCTTCACCGCTTATTCAAACTCATGTCAGCCTGCTGCCATCTGGCCTGCAGTGTATAACAGGAACTAACACGATAAAGCAAAACCAACTGTGCATACGACACTAGCAAGCACAGCTCCTCGCGTTTCATGAAGACTTGAAACTTCCATAGAGTTTTCCCGGATCAGTATCTGTCATCTGAAGTAAAGTAACAGACCAGATTTTGGAACATGCCAATTAACTGCTACCATTAATGCGCACAGTCCCTGAAGTAAATGAAGTGTTGCCTGCTCGTTTATTAAATAGAACGTTTTAATGCACTATGTTGTAACGTCTAATAGGTAGCGACAACTGGTAATTTTAGGTATACCCGAGAGCCACCTGCTGCAGCATCCTTAACAATTCTGAAGCAAAGGGGCTACCTAGGAGATCACCGCCCCATACGTCTTTCTAGTCTTGGATACTTCCTACATGTCTATGGGCTTGCAAATGAACTGGAAGGCTTGGGAATAAAATTGGATGTCCTGAACATTTTTTAGGAAAACCAGCACATTTGAACTGTGGTCACAGGACATTCTAGTTCATTTGTCCAAGTTACATTTTTCTGAAGTCTAACTGGAAAAAAAAAAAAATCCATTGCGGCTCTAAGCTCGAGTGCAGCCACTTAGAAACATATCCATCCCTGTTCCATACTGCTACTATTAATTTTTACATGAAATCCCCTCAATTACCAGGTACACATAAACCACAGTACAGCTGCTGGCAGAAGTACAGGACTTGCTGCAGCTATAAAAGCAGCCTAGACACATTCAGGTAGAAAATTACAGTGCCTAACCTTTCAAAAGTTGAGTGCAATCCACCCCATACAGAGACCTATGCAAACATTTCTAGCACTAGACTCACATGAGGCCCAGGGACAAGAGAAGCTTAATCTGCTTAGGGCCAAGACAGATCCTCTGTATCTGCATTTGCAGATTGAAAAAATGGGGTCACCTGAGCATTTCAAAGGTATCAACCAATTTTGCATTTCGTCTGCCATTGGTATCTAATGAGTAGTTTGGACCTGCTGCTTGCAATGTATTCTGCAAGGCATTATGGTTTTTGACCTGAGGATGAATATTGCATGCACAACGCTGGACAAAGGCCCTCTTGATTATCTCTCATGCAGGCTGAAGAAATTACATCCTAGAAGCCTTATAAATGTTGCAATCTTGTCCTTCTTTTCAGTGAGGGAAATTAGATGGGTGCACAAAGAGCAAATGATGCAAAGGGAGGACTGGACTACTTGCCAGGGATAGCAGAGGGTGCATTTTCTCATATCACCTCTTTTTTGGGGTGATCATCTGGAGCCAGATCTCCCTGTTACAGCTGGGTAGATCTTGGCAGCCAAGTAACTCTGAAACCCTCGCTGCCTGCAGCATAAAAAAGGGATGTGTCTTATCAGCTGGAGGGGTCTTCAGAGAAGGTGGTGGAGGGAAATGGAAACGGCATGCCTTCCCACAGCCTCTCAGTCAGCTTCCACAGCCTCCCTCCTCTCATCACTCTCTCAAGTCTCTTGGGCCGCTGTCCAGTGCATATCTGTCTGCTGCTTAACAAACTCAAGCTGTGGTTTTCAGGCTGATAAATAATTATGCTAATTAACAGGTTGGAGGAAAATGTGATGTTATTTCTATGGAATGTTCTGAGAGGCTGGAAACACTTAACTGCAAAAACGACATGTGGTGAAATAACCAATAATTTGCTTAAGAAACCAACATCTGGTATGCCTGCTAGAAACAGGGGTTAATAGTCTGTCAGGGGCAGGCAGTGGCAGTGAGTAGCCCTAGGATAAACAAAAAAGCCTTAACAGCAGGAAATGGGCTTGTTCTCCTAGCATAAGCATTTACATTGGCTGCTAACCAGCAAGAGATGTAAAAGGAGTTGTTTGGTTTACACTTGGAAAAAAAATAAAGAGAGATGGAAACAAACAGTCTTTTGCATTTTGTGTATCTGTGAAAACAAATAAAAGCACCGAGTGCAGCTAAAAATGGAAATAATATCTATGCTCCACACTCCTGGAAGGAGCTGTAGACTCAGCACAAGATTCCAATCGTAAAAAGGGAGAAGGATTGCTTAATTTATTTTTATATTATTGAAATAACTGTCAGATAATTACATGCATGACTTTAAGTGACTGCTCGTGCAGAAAAAGTGGAGGTGAGGCAAGAGAAGAGAAGGCAAATGGGGAAACTTGGTTAATTGATTCAGGTTGACATCCTGATTTTTTTATATAAAGATTGACCCTGATTTTCGTTTTGAGGATGGAAAGTCCAAATGCCACTTGTGATAAGAAGGAAGGCATTCCCATTTGACACCCTGGTAGTCAGGAAATGATCTGGACCACAATGCTAGGAACCCACCCTTGCATTGGTGGGGCATTGCTGCAGCACTTACAAGCGCAAAAGAGAAAGCCACATTTTAAGATGGGATGAAATGTAAATAATGTACTCATTTGACGAGATTCAGATGAAGTTCTCTGTGTGTGGCAAGCTGAATCTGTATTTATAGCAGTTAAAGAAACACACAAGACGCTCTGGATACACTAAAGACCATGAATAATACATAGTTGGTTCCTAATTTTGTCTTAAATAAACAGACAATATTCTACCTTACGTGGTGTTTTTCTGCTGAAGTGGTGCGACCCTTGCAAAGATTGCTGCTACGTCTGAGTTGTATTTTTCACACAAGAGAACACGACACCTCAGCAGATGTTGGCAGCTTTCTGTTGCATGCTGGATTATTTGACATCTCAAGCTAAATTTTCTTTCACAGTCAGTCTCAAAGATGTATATTACCCCTTGTCAAAATAAAGACTTGTGGTCTCTCTCCAGCCCAGAGAAATACACTAAGTGCACATTACCACCATAACATCTAAGTTGCTCTCTCTTTCACTACATTAGTGCATATTACAGCCTTGCAAATGACAGGTTTTCACAGCCTCATATTTTAGTGTCATGTCTTGTTTCATAATGACATCACGTTTTTTCCAGTGATCCCAGCACACAGCGCCAACGTGACCCTGCAGCTTTGCAACGTTTCTCACAGCAGAAAGATCTCCAGGCCACGTGTTGATACCTGAGGTGGGAAGCATCAGCAATAAAATGACTCAAAAGCCTCACTTATCAGCAAAAACAACCAGTAGTGCTCAGCTCGTGTGGATGCAGGCGGCACTACCCATCCTCCACCGTGTGATGTGTTCTGGTCTGAGGCTGCGGCCTCCCATGTGAAGGTTGAGTCAATTGTGGTGCTTTTTGATGCCTTCTGTGAGCATCCAAGGCACTCTGCTGCAGAAGGGGTCTGTCCTCTAGTGCTCCTTCCCTATGAAATAGCAGATCAGAGGAGGTTGCTTCTAGAAAACGAGAAATGCCAGGGAGAGGCCATTTCAGACAGCGGTGCTTCCACTTTTTCCACGTGCTGTGCTTACAATAGGCTGTGATCACACAGCCCTCAGCATGCAATACTTACCCATGGGTTCACATATACTTGGGTTGTGTTTTAGATCATCACGTGAATGGCATGAGGCTAGAATAACTGCAGCCTTCCAGGAGCAGAACCACAGAAGGAAACCGTAAAATCTACGTTCGATTTTTTGTTCCTCGGTGTTCTAGTTCAGTCATGTAGATAGAAGTGAGGCAGCCCAGTTTTTAAACCAAGACTAGGGCTCATTTGTGAATATATAAATGTAAGAACTCCAATAAAGGTAGAGCTGCTAAGACTGGGAATGTCTGTTCACCAGAGACTGACCTCCTGGATCTAAATGTTTAGCAGCAACATGAAAGAGCAGGTGACAAAAATAAAATAAGTTTTAGAAACGGCAATTAATTCTTAACTGAAATCTTGGAACTTCAGTAAGCTTTTTCTTATTTTGAATTCTGCTTAAGTGGTGGATACTTTTTGCATATTCCCAGTCCTTTCAGCATCCTCCCAGCACATTCATCATCCTCTTGCTTATAAGAAAAATTCTGTGTGATGAAGAGGGCAGGAAAAATACGTAAAATAAACATTAGTATGGCAGCAGAGATCAATCATTAAAAATTGTAAATCTAGTTACGTATTTTTCACTGAAAGCATTACTCAAGGAATACAGCTATTTACCACAGCAAAAAATCATTCACCAAATAGCTGTACCTGTCTCTGTTTTTCATAGTACCTCCATCAACATGGCAAAATGGTGCTCTAGTGTGATTTGGTGAGAGATTTTCATCATTTCATATGGCTTATGCATAACTTGGATGAATTTTGAGTAAACTGATCTGCAAAACTGTTGAGAATCTTCTACAAGCAGCCCCGATGCTTGCAAACGGGAAGCAAGAACAGTCCTCGCGCTCCGCTAAAGTCCTTTGAGCTTCTCCCTTTGGGGAGAAGACCCCAGGGACAGTCCCGGAGAGGCAAGGGCAGCCTTCCTTTTCTCCTGTGAACCACACGTGGGGATGTTTTATCTAGGTTGGCATGCAGTGAAGGCAGAGAGCAGCAGGTGAGGACTTACCACCAGACCTCGGCACCCCCAAAGCTTGTCAAGTGTCCAGCCAGGCCCCCGACACCTGATTGCTCGCAGTGCCCGTTTCTTCCACCAGCCCTAGAGGGAAGCTAAGTTTAGATATATGATCAGGTATCTAGGTTTGGGATCTAAACTGAAGTGCTATGAATGTTTTCCCCTCCCTCCCAAAATTACCTGGACTGCAACTACTATTCAGATCTAGCTCTAAACATGGGTTGTTCATATCTATTTCAGTTTATCCAAAACTCTGCAGATTTTTAAAAATAATCTCCACAAAAACCAACCAAACAGCAAAAAAAAAGCCTTCTTGCTCGGCTCTAAACATTTACTTCCATAACTGATTTATGTAGGTTTTGCATAAATAGAAACTTAGTAAGCTTCCAATGCGTTACCAAAACAAACTTGTACTTCACAATGCGCTGTGGTGGAGCATTTGATGAAACTGATAACAATATCCTTTATTGCTTCTCTTTGGAAAGGGCTTTCCTTCAGGAACAGAATTTCTGTGTTTGAAAGAAAAGCAGCAGGAAAAGCGACATTATAGGGGTGGTCAGGGGAAGATGTTCAAAGGAGAATGAACGTGTTTTCCTAGCAGATGATGTGGAAAGCAACCAAACACGGTTGGCTTTAGAGGGCATCTTCTTGACACAGGTCCCACCTTCTGCTCTTACAAGAGAGATTGTTTTAAGCTGGGTAACAAGAGGTCAAACACTCTTCCAGTATTTTGACAATAACCAACTATGACCATTTGGGGTATTTTTTATCTGCATTAATATCCAGTCTTTTTAAACGGTCTTGGCATGCTTTTGGCCTCAAGAACTTCCTGAGATAATCAGCACCAGAACAGAATTATGCGTTGCTGTCAAAAGATATTTCTTTAACCAATATCATTATGCCAGTTTGTTTTAAGATCATTAAATGTTCTTTTATTCCCAATCTCCCTGAACTTTATTTACAGCTATGAAGACCTCATAATTATAAAAGTACAAATGAAAGTGCATTTGTGAAAGGATGAAGACTGAGTCGTGGTTTACACAAAAACCTAATCACAGAAGTAATTACTCAGTCTGGGACAAAATGCCAATATGTATGTGAGTACATGTGGATATGCGCAAAAATATTTGCATGGGAATATCACTGGGAGGCTTCTTGACTACACTTTTCATATCAAGTCATTTCACTGCATATCAGTATCTACATGGATACGAAGTAGGCAACTGCATTTGTTTTACACGCATATTTAAATCAGAAAGTTTATTGTTCAAAGGAGCAAAGGGTCTTGTCACTATGCCTTTACACAGTAAGCACTCCCATTTGTAATCAAAGTAAGTGATGTTGTGTTTCTCAATAACCCACGTGCGTAGACGAATGTTCCCACTGATCATTTAAATAACAGCATTTAGCTAATTTAACAAATGGCATGATGATTTAATGCTTGCAATACACCAGGTTTCTGAGTTCCAGTGAGAACTGGAGCCTGAATGCACTATAGCTTTACCTAGAAGCTGTAAGGCTGACATGCTGGCTGCTCCATTACACTAAGCATTGGGCCTTCTCAGTATTACTGTGTGAAAGCAATTTGAGCTGCTTCCTTCCTTTTGCTCATTTTGAAGCTTAAAATTAAAAGAGATACTCCCCATGCACAATTACTGTTAACATTAACGTGAATGACACATGCACCTAAGTGAAACCAGACACCATTTCTTGCATTTGCAGTTTAGCTGTTGTGCAAATTGCATCTCCTTATTAAGCTGGATTTTTAACTTTCAATAACCTGTTTTCAAAAAGGCTATTTTCATTAATATTGGGTCATGTCATACACTACCTTCTAATCCGGACATTTAAAATTAATGTCTTCACACATGTGCAAAGTCTAGAAGCAGTTGTTAAAATACTCTACCTCTTTCCCCTACAGAAGATTGGTTTTAAATTTTAACCATTTTTAAATGGTAGCATTCAGTTATATTTAATGCATGTTGAAGGTTAATGGTGAAACAGGATCAAGAGAATTGATTATTTATGTAGTGTTTTAATTAAAATACTGACAGCAGCATCAAACATATTCTGGTAAAGTTTATACCCCAAATTTTCTTTTGTATTTCTAAATCTGTCAGGCACATTCTGAAGTGGACATGTTTGGGAAAGTTATCAGGAATATAAAGAAGCTCAAGTTGAAATCAGAAATGATTCCCTAACATGTTTAGATTGGAAAGTGAGTCCTTACACTGACCACATCCCGAACATCCCGCCTGCGTTTTGGCACATCTGGGCAGATCAGAGCACCCTGACACCGGGACGTGACCCCGTTCAGAAAGAGCCTCCTTCGTGGGCGGGGGGGAGTTCAGTCCATTAATCATCTCACCCTGCCCTCTGTGCACTGCAACCGCTAAAAGCTTTGCCAGGTATGGGCAACAACAATGCCATGGTCAGTTGTCTCCCTGAAAATGGGCTGAAACCCTTTGAAACAGAATAAAAAAACACGCTGCTACTCAAAGTCTAACCTGGGAAGTCGGTAAGACCTTTCCTCCGAGGCCGGGCGAAGATGAGCCCTACCGATGGGGGATCCCAAAGCCGGTGGGGTATGCTCTCACACCTGCAGGACCTGCTTTCTTGCTCGGCCATCTGCTTCCACCTATACTGCCATGACATTATTGAAACGGCAGTAAAGTTTTGAACGCAGTAAAGAACGTGTTTTGTTTTCTTTCCCCCCTGGAACTCCAAAAGTCATGAAAAATGCAGGTTTTGTGGGGGAGGGAGAGAGAGGGAGCAAATCCCTCCCCAGACCTAATCTTTTTGTCAGCCCCTTGAAGCTCAGAGTAACAGCAGCTGCTCAAAAGTGCAACTGTCTTTTCTATACATGATTAAATACAGTCAAGTATCAAGTCCTATCATCAAGGGGTCAGTTAAATGTAATTTCTTTCCGCTCTGCATATATGCACAGAGGGAGCTTAAGTCCTCTCTCATCTGGTTTCTTCATCCTTAAAAGAAACAAAAGCACACTGTACAGTATTTTCTAATTTGATAGTATCTTTATGGGATTTTAATATCCTCCTCCTTGCCAGCTACAAGCCAGACCAGCAACAACTGCAGCTACAGTTATGAGCTGCAGCTGTTTGGGGCCTGTAAAGGTCTATCTGCAGCTTGGAAATTTCCAATCAGTGCAAACACAGGGCAGACTCCAGCAACGTTAGCAAAAGTTTGAACTTCTGCAGCCAAAACATTGGCTGCCACCAGCAAAGTGCTGGCAAAATTGGACCTGTTTAAGCAAGCAGGCTAGCATTGACAGGGGTAGGGACAGCCAGCTGCCAGGGTGGAGCAGGGCTCCTAGCAGTATTAATCACAGAAACTGTGTTGTCAGCCAGGGAAAATTCCATCTGCAAAGACTGCTCTGAATGGCAGTTGTTATGGATGGCGAGGGGCAGGATGTGCATGACGAGCATGGAGGATTTGGGTAGCTCCTCTACTGAGCAGAGCTATTTCCTCCTTCTCCTCTTCATGAGGTCAGGAAGGGTTTGCAACTAATATCGATGACAACAGACTTGGGAGAGTCAGAGTAGGTCTTGAAAGATTCAGCCATTATCTTTTTTGTATAGCTTATAATATACATAATATTTGCATAGAATTCACATCACCATAGATATACATTTCCCCATGAGAAGTTTCAGTTGCTTTAAAAAACGACCCAGATAACAACCCCCCAGTTAACTGAACTATGTGTTACAACACAGCCTTGTTTTGTGATCTTTCTTCTGCAGCTCAGATACTTCTCATCATCCTTGACGTGACACCTATAACATCTTCACATGTTCCCAAACCTGCGCAGGGAGAAAAGCAACCTGCTTCCTGATTCTTCAAAAAAAGACAGAGTTAAAAACATCTAATCGTCGTCAAGCTCACTTCTATCCTGAGGGTGTTTTTCTTCCCTTGACCCAGTTGTTCATTTGATGGATCTTTATCACCCTATACAGACCATACTCAACTTACCCAGTGTGCTGGAAATGCTAGTGAGAGATTAGCTGCTGAGGCTGGCTCATTAAAACTTGGGGAACTACAGAAGGTTTAGCCACTTGATCAGATGGCTAATGTGTTTGCCCATCCTTGGGACTTAGCTTAGCCTACAACTGCTACCTCAATGTATTACTGACAGTACAATGCAGTTCAATAATGCCAGTTGTGTCATTGTAGAGATAGGTCCATTCTCCCTCACCTTGGTTGATAAAATCTGTACACACACTGTTTCTCTGAAGAATTTGAATCCTTGTCTTCTGATGATGGCTTTCACTTCACAGTGGAATCAGTTGAAAAAGGATTCAGGTAACTCAAGATACAAAGACAAATTTTCAGCATGAGGATGAAGAAGGATCAGAATTCACAACACTTCCTTAAGCCTGATGCACTTTCTACAGAATATAATCTGTACCCACTCAAAGGGACAGCAGAGAAATTTGTTGGCTTTATACTAGATCTGAAAATACAAATTAATTTTAATTCCATAATACCATTCTGCGGTTGCTGTTAAACTTGAAGGAAGGATTATGGGAGCAAAAATATGTCATTCTGTAAACCAAAGACCTCAGTCAATAGTATTTTAACATTAAATCTCTGCTTATTCAATGTATTAGAGGTAATATCTTTGTCAAACAAGCTCTTTTTGCCTGAAGGTTCGGCATTAACACTCCCTTAAGTCTCTTTTAAACACGGGTAGCTCAGCACCCTTATCCACAATAGCTTCAATAATTGCTTGGCTTCACACGACAAACTATGCCTTTGTTTCTGCCCTTAACCGTTCTTTCATCAGCTGCTGCTGTGCACATTAGACAGAACATGTGAGGACAGACAAACAGACTGGAAAAGTGGTTTGTGAAAATATGTTGAGACAGCTGCTGAATTTTAAGGGCTTGTCTCTACCAGGCAAAAAGGTGCAGCAGAGAACCAGATGGTTTCAAACGCAATGTGATCCTTGCAGTGCTTGTATGGTACACAAGCAGCCTCAAAGCTGTTTGCAGAAATCAGCTGTACCAAAATGCTATGAGGGTACAGCTGCTGTTCCTAATCCCTCCGTGTCCTTGTCCCTGCTCGGTCGCATTGGCTGAACTGAGACTGCAGCCCAAGATAAGCAGACCTCTCTCTTACTTATTTCTTTGCTCGTGACCCTACCCTACTCTTTCACAGGCACTTGATATCTCTCCCTCCACAATTTCAAGTCCCCTTCTGCCTGTTCATGTGTAGTGGTTTCACGTAATGAATTCAGCTGTCCCAGGCATTCAGCATGCTTTCCTTACCTTCCTAAGCCTCTCCCAGTGCGTAGCAGAGAGACTTCATGGCCTGGAGTCAAAAGGAAATAATGAACACTTACGTATGTTTTCCAATGGGAGCTCTCTCTGACCCTTCAGGTGGTGACACCCAAGAAGACGTGACTGCAGGAGCCACCACTCACTCAGAGCACACCAGGTGAATGAGATCTTACAATGTCTACCTGAAAGGTAAGGAAGGACTTGACGTAGGACCCATCCCCTGAATGCCTGGAGCAACAGGGTCACTGGCTTGAAGCTTTCAGTGAGGCATTGCTTCATCCTTTATGTCCCTATCACATTGTGATAAACTCTTCAGTTATATTATAATCACATACTATTTTTCAGGAGAATCCTTCACTGCACAGGTCAAACGAGCACAAGTAATGCTCTTCCAACCCTAGTTCGAATACTCTGCTGGCTTGTAAAACACTGAGAATCCAATAAAATCCATGAAAAAACTGCCACATATATACACATTGCCATGATGCAAACAAACAAAACTTTTGGTTGGACTTTCTGATGCCACTTTCTCACTGTCTCATCTTTTTTAATGCTGATTTTCTAGCAAATTCCAAATCCTGTGAATTATAGAATCATAGAATCATTTAGGTTGGAAAAGACCTTTAAGATCATTGAGTCCAACCGCAAACCTAACACTGCCAAGTCCACCACTAGACCATGTCCCTAAGTGCCACATCTACACGTCTTTTAAATACCTCCAGGGATGGTGACTCAACCGCTTCCCTGAGCAGCCTGTTCCAACGCCTGACATAAATTTTTCTCATGACTCTCCCATAGTCATCCTTTTCCTCTGAATAGTCTGAATGTTAGAACATCTCCTTTTAAAAAAGTAGGAACATTACAGGAGTAGCTTCAAAGTACCAAGCCACAATTTCCGTGCTGGATTCAAGAGGTAGCCATTGAATTCAGTGGATTATACTAGCACATTTTTACTGAGTTTATTTCCAATGGGCTCTAAATAAACATGCTTCAGGCTAAAAATATATTCTGATCTTCCAAAATCTTGAAATGCTGAAATTAAAATTCTTGCCTGCTGGCCATCTTAAATAAAAGCTTGGAGAACTAGTTCAATAACTGATTTAACAACTTAGACCTAAGGATCCTGTAACCGGTCAACAAAATTAAATCCTATGTTATGTAATCCTTTTTTTAATTACTAAAATGATTTAAATAAAGCAAGTTTAGCATGCGGTTTTAGACATAAACATTTATGACCCAATAGTTTTTGCTGATCAGCGTCTGAAAACAGGAGTACAAGCACATCCGTAGATCAGACATGTAGGCTTATATCAACCTGACATTCTTCTAGGAGGAAGCATCAAAAGTGAATAACATACACAAACCTTTGCTTCGGCAGAAAAGAAAAAAATCTCTCCTTTAAACCATAACTAGACAAGCTTATCTAGGCTCTTAACAATAGTAAACTAAGGATTATGGGAATTTAGTTCAAAAACTAAAAGCCTTATCTTAATAAGCAAAGTGGCTGAAGTAGATATCTAAAATAACAGCATATGTCAACACACCATAGTGAGACTTATTATTTTGATTTATACCTTTGATTTCAGCATTGGTGGATAAAGTAAAACATTAAAAAGCATTTTCCCATTTCTACTGCCAATGAAATTGTTTAACAGAATTTATAAAACATGTCAAATATTTCTTCTAGTAACTGTTATCTGTTATTGCTCGTGCACTCTCTAGGAAGTTTATGAGAGTTTCATGCCAGAGTGATTTTTGGAGGGAGAAAGTTATTTTTCTGTTATTTATGTATAATAACATAAGTTCAGAAGGAATAGAAAATAATGAATCTGCAATAATGATCTGTTTAATGGCTGACAAAACAGATTCTGGAGCAGTTTCAGTCTACGATTACCTTTCCATTTTTTCTCTAAGTAGAAAAGAAAAATTATGTCAACTAATGCTGAAACGTGGATATTTAGATCAGAAACATAAGATATTTTAATTTATTCTCACCTGCCTGCTAGCAGGTATACCCATGTACATTTCAACTTCTGTATTTCAAACCATTAACACCATCTCATTCAACCTATTATAACTCAGCCACATCTCTTGGAAATATCAGTAAATAGTTAACTAGTTAACCGAAAGAAATCAGCAGATTATCACGTGTAAAAAAACCTGTAATCATTTAAAAAGGTAACAGAATATGCGCACATTCATTTTCAGGGAAACTAGGATATAGGGTTTTTTTTAATAACCGAACATTTTAAAGGTGTATGAAAATAAGCCAGGCCAATTTCTAAGCTCCCTGCCATGACTCCAGCTAGTCCCTCTCACTCCTTTCTCCAGCATTCTGCCTTTGAGGCTGCATTTCTCTGGTGCTTTACGTTGCAGCTGGGCTACACGGTCTTGCAGCGCACCAATGTTGTTGTGCAAGCTCCAGTGGAGAGCTGGGGCTCATGCCTCCAGGTATATACTCTCGGTACCTGGTACACGGCATCTAATCTGTCTGTGCCAAGCGCCCAGATTAAGATAGCAGGAGGTACCTGTTTTCTCTTCCCATTGCTCCTCCTGAGGTGTGCTGGGATGATCCCAGAGATACCCCCAAAGCTGCTGCAATGGGCCAGTGAGGTGACGGGCCCTGACTCTGGCTCCAGGCTGCACTGACACACCATGATAGGCACAACTGTGGGGTCACAGCATGGGACAGAAGGAGTAGTGGCAAGGGTTCCTGCAGGATACTTGAGCGGACAAGGATGTTGAAGTTGGTGATGTGTTCAGTGGCTGTGGCCGCAAAGGTCATGAACGTATCTAAGATATGATGATTTCTTGGTGTGCCACCAAACTGCCACCTTCAAAAGCTGCTGGGTAATATTTTTTTCACTGCTGCTCTCAAGACTGTCATTGTTCAACAATGACATCCAGAAGGCATATCCCAAGCCCTCCCTTTCCTGGAGGAACTGCAAGAGAAACGTTTCGCTGTTTTTTGTTTTTGAGGACTGTCGTTGGCTCGTCAGGCAGCTCCACTGCTACGCAGTGGGACTCTAGCTGCTGCAGCGAATGTACTTCCCATGTTCACTGCTCTGGTCCAGTGTGACTGCACCTATAGGGAAACACACATATTTATATGAACCTTGGCAATGGTTTCTAATGATGTATGGATTTTAAACTGATGTAATGACTTCATATTGTTTGGTGAGTTAACTCAAGAGATGCTGCTCTTACTCAAAAAGTAATTGGAAAAGAAAAACATTTAGAAAATAACTCCACTTGGCTAGATGGTGTTAGCTGACGCTCCTCTTCTTGTAAACATGCTCTAGGTCACGGTTGTTTCCCCAGCAGAAAGCTTTAATGAAAACAGGCAACATGTTGCTGCAACAGACAGGAGAAAAGAAGGTCATCCCAGTCCTGGAGCTGGCAGCTACCACACCACCCCAGCACGCTGCTCCCTCTCTGCCCTGTCCCCGCGATGTCCCTGCTCACCGTCTGCGGAGCATGCAAGAAATCAGCAGCAAAAAAGCACATACCTGCGGTCACATAAACACATAAACACTTTCACTCACAGTAGTGCTCTCATTATCTGGCCATCGGAGGCAGCTAAGGCTGAGACAGGAGAGACGTTACAGGATCCTGTCTGCCTAGTGCGTTCATGGTCCACTCCGGCCGGGAATGACTTCCAGATGTTGGTGTGCTGCGAATGCGCCTCCAGCCCACAGCCTGACCCCTTATCGATCACACTGGACAATACTGGCACCGAGCGGGGGGAAGCGGTGGCTCATTCAGCCCAGAGGGTGTTGGTAGACTTCTTCAGGGCAAGGACAAGCTCTCCAGCGAAGCTGGTTGTGGAAAAACTCTATTTCTGCTGCAGGAGAAAGGTTTCTTATAATTAAAAAACTAACCACAAGAAAAAAAAAAAAAAACCCCCACACCCAAAACCCGAGGAGGCTAGAAAAGTGTATGTGATCTACCTTGAAGCCCTTATATGAAATGTCTTACATAAGTGCCTTTCTGAGAGAAACTGCTGTTAAAGGGTTAACAGTTAAAGAAAGAAAATGTTTGGATCTTTTTTTGTTGACTTGCTTCTCTATGATGGTCTGGTCAGCAGAGATATAAAAGTCTGCATAGACATTTTGATTTTATATAGCATGGTTCAGGTTAGCTTAAATGCATGTTTCAAAGATCAGTTGAAGCAATGCTGAAATAATCAGGGTCTGCACCACCAAACAACTGTTTCTGTAACTCCTGTTAAGAATAATGTAGGATTTTTTGTAGAAATGTTCTTGATGTCTTCTTTCTTTTTGTGAACAACTTTTTAATGCTAATATCTAGAATAAAAACTGGAATGAATTTGCTGTAAGAAAGACTGCTTTCTTTCAACTGCATGTTCAGCCCCCACCTACTGAAGGAAATAATTTATTCTTCTAGTGACAATCTCCTTGCATCCCTTCAGTTTTTGAGCACATCTATATGACTGAATCTATTTCTCTTGCAATTTTTCTCCTGCAAAACCAGAAATTTCTCCCTTCTTTTTTTTTTTTAATATAAACTGTATACAACTTTTCCTTTTTTTCCCCCTAATGTATAGCCCTGCCGTAATTTCAAGCCTTTTCTATGCAATACTACAAGGTATAAAGGAGTACAGATTCCCCCTTCAATTCATATCCCCAGTGCTGTTTCGGAGGGATTGATTTTTTTTTCTGGCAAGCCACTTTTAGTCATTTACTGTGCTGTTTCCATGATTGTAGAGATACGAACCTATCTGCTGCAGAATATGTGTCACATTGTAGCCCACACCTGCACAGACTGGCAAGAAGTATGCAGCTATACACTCACCCGGGTCAAGCTCTTTGTGGCAAATGTATACTTATTTTGAAACTAAGACCAAACTTAAAGGTATTTAGCAACCTAAAGTTGTAAATTGGACATCCTTTTGGATTTTTCAAAAGCACACACACATAAATCTCCCACTAGATGGTTATTTGCATCGTTAAGCCCCTAAATTACATTATAAAATTGTTGCTTAGGCTTTTTTTTCGTTAGCAAATTACTTGCAAGCCATTCATTTCCCTGAATGTGTCACTTGCAAGTATGCACCAAATGCTTCGGCAGAATTGTGTTCAGGCTTCAAGCTATTTGGAAAATGTTAATTTAATCTGCCCCCTTTTTGTTATTCACATGGGCAGCCGGTCACCTAAATCACGTTATCATTTCTGCCTTCTCACTGGCTGCCTAAATGTTTTTACCAGGAGAGCTATGAGCATCAAAGGCAATAAGCAGCAAAGCCCAGGTGATTTGCTGCCGATAGAAATTTGAGAATAATAGTTATTCCTGTTAAAATTCACTAAACTTGTAGTTCATCTCAGCATATTTGTGGCTTCCATGTCTTTGCATCTAATATACCCCCTGACACCACAAATCACGGCTACTGCATGCTTATCCACAGGAGTGTTTGCCAGACACTTTTCTCTTACTGTTGGTTGCTTCACTTGACTGACGGTCCAATAAAGTCTGCATTGACAAATCTGGACACTTAAAATTAGTGCCTTATCCTGTGCTTTGGAATTGAAAGAAATATTTAGATACCTGTGTATACACTTAGGGGCTTAATGACAGACTTACGAGCCTACTAGTAATTCAGTGTTGAAGACTTAGTTCTCTGTACGTGCTGCGTGGACATATATGTCAATTAATTCATTTTTATTACCAGATTTAATTTTAAATTGTGGTCATTTCTTCCTTTTTGAAATTGATGGAGATAATAAAAATGAACTAACATCCAGGTAACAGTTAGGCCCAAAGCAGTGTTGACACTTTGTGGTAAGAAAGGTAAATATTTATCTCATGAAAGACCTGCCAAGCTCACAATTTCTGTGAAAACATGAGATTTTAGTAATGTAAGCAACAGGCTTTCTTTCACAAAAATAGCATTCTGGTAACACTTGGTTTTCTTGGGCGCTTTTCACCAGAATTGCAGCATTCTATTTTATAGAGAAAAAGAGTACTTTTGAAGAAGTGCTTGGAATGACTTGTCTTTTTTGACCAGATTGGAAGATGAACACATATATTTTTGTCTGTTCTGTGGTTTTCCCAAAGATTACATCTATTTTTCAAATGTTCCAGGCTTGGTGCATCATTAAGATAACGAGCGCTCAGCTTCCCTAGCATCGCTCCCTGCCTCCTCTGGCACGATATCTCCCTGCGAAAGCATCTGAAGCCTTGTTCCTGTGGATAAGGAGGCTAGGCCAAGAAGAGAGGTGCTGCTCTTTTTACACTTGTCCACTGTAGACACACACAGGATTTTGCATCCTTCTGCTTTGTTTACTCTTTACAGACATTTGGGGGGGATTTATTTTGGGACTTGTTATGTTTTATGACTTTCACCTGCCAGCCACAGAATGACTGAGCTCCCTTACACCAGGGAATTGCTATGTTTGAGTCGATGGGCTTAAGGAAGTGAAGAAAATATGGATTTCTGTTTTCTTATCCATTTGCGATTGTCTGGCTGAACACGTCATCTTCTTTCTGACAGAATAACATCGCTTACAGAGAAAGTCAAGGGCAGCCGTACAGAGGTAAAGCAGAGCCATTAAGGCAAGCCAGGGGAGCGGAGAGGAACTTCACTTGTGCATATTCCTCATTTCCTGTTCCAAATGTTTTTTTAGTCCTTTAAAATTACCAGGCAGACCGGCTGTGCAGATTGGTCAGCTCAGAGCCTCTCTGTAAATCAGGTCCTTCGTGACCACAGCGCAGAAACTTCACTTCAGCCTAATTCAAGAGCAGAAGGTTTGGCAAGTGCAGACACAGCCCATTTGCCAAGGGTCTGTGGTCCTCATCAAACCAATCACCACCACTGCTGGCAACATGAAGACACTCCTGCTTAAAAGAGGGCTGTGTCTGAGGAGCCCAGAGTCTGGGCTGTATTTTTAACCCAACCAAGACTGGTCAAGCTGGAAGTGGAGAAGTGGAGCAGCATGGCTCTCCACTGGTGCAGTGACCTCTGCTGTGGTTTGGGGATTTAAAGGGGGCTTCGATCTGTTACGCTCCCTGCCCCACATCACAGGCTTTAACATTACCACTAGGTAAGGACAGGAAACATTTTGATGATGATGCAGTGCATCTGCGGTGAGAGCAGAAAGGGAAAAAGAAACTCTGCTGTTCTATGTCTCTGCAAAACACACTGTCTCCCAGTACCAGTACAGACCTCTGCTATCTTCACTATTCCTCACCAGCCCTGAGGAAGGAGACCTTTCTGTCCCTGTAAAGTGACGCTCTTGTCAGAGCGGCCAGGCACATGAACAAGCTACATTTGGGCAAGCAGAAGCACGAACTGCACCGGCTGCTTCAAGGTTCCTTAGTAAAGGCTTACCAGCTTGCCAGCCTCATGGTAAATGTGAGGTACATGTTCTGGTTTTGCCTGAGGAGTAAAACACCCCAAATCACAGAGAGGTAAAACAGGTAGCAGGTAGCAGGGCACACAGTGGGCAACCATGCCTGTGAGCCTGCAGACTGAGTGCACAGTACCCTGAAAACTTGGCTATATTTACCTGTTAACATTAGACCCCTTCGACGTGGCTGCACACTGCATTGTAAAGCACAGTGCAGTAGAAAAACAGGCCACTAGCAATGCGTATAGAAAAGATTTGGTTCGGTTTCCCTGGCTTTTCTTTACCTGCCTCGGTTCAAATTAGATGGTCTCTAAAGCTATTGGCTTTGTTCCATACCATATTACTAAGCTGCTCTCTGGAGATATTTGTTTCCAAACCTGAAGTTATTTCCTTTAAATTTAACCTAAATTAAGGAGACAGAAGAGGGAAAAATGAGTGGTGGTCTTTTAGCAAAAAAGCTGTCCATGTTCCAAATTTCCCAAGAGGTCATTTTTTAATTAAAAGGCAGCAGTTCTGGGGAGGAGGGCAGAGGTGCATGACAAAAGCCCTTCTTCAAGACAGTACCTCATTTCTTTCGCCTCTTTATGCCTCTGCAATTCTAGAAAAGCCTCTGTTGCATGCTAACTGTCCTGGCTGTAACATCTGCACAGTGGGTTTAGTTTTTTTCCTCTAAAGCCTGGCTTTTGGAGAGTGACTAGGCCAGCTAAAAAGGAAAGCAACTCAGGAATACGATTTCACAGAAATCTTGGCAGAAGGTAAGCACAGTCCTGCCAGGTTTCTCACAGGCTGGATGCCTGCAGCAGATGCAGAGGGAGCCTGGAAAGCCAGCCAGCTCCCTGCTTTCAGCCCCGCACAAAGGCACCCCTGGGCTCCTCCCGGGCTTTCTGCCCGCAGCCCTAACCCCACACAGTGTCTTGAGAGCAGTCAGTGAAAGCTGCCCACCTTCCCTGCCAAAGCACCGAGCAGCATGAAGGAGGAAGCAGGTGGAGGTGGAGGTGACCAGCTCCTGCCTGGCATCGCCACGCCAGGCAGGTCTCTGACATCCTCTCCGGGAGAGGAGGAAGGAAGGAAGGGCCTTGCTCCCTGTGCTGTTAATGCGCTGCTAAGAAGACAATGTTAACGCCTTTACTCAGTTGCCCGCTGAAGACCTTCCCTCCTGCTTCTCACCGGCTTGTTTTGCCATCTGTGTAATAAATACAGGCCTCAGGAGAAGGACAACTTGCAATGTACATATACTTAAGCTGCTGTTGTCATCTACAGAGCTCCTTCTCTGGTTTCATATATATATGTATATCTCTCCATATTTTGGCCATGTAGTGACTACAGCCTTTATTTTCACCCTGCTTTAATTCCGCCCCATAGTACAAACATTTACCATGTAAACGTATTCAAACCACAATTTCCACTGCCCAATGCACACTGTGAAAATTTCCCCCTCCCCAGCATGTTTTAAGGTCACTTCCATCAGTTCAAACACTGATTATTCATTATATCAAGTATCCAAACTGCTAGCTGATGACAGCCAGGAAACCATAAGCTGCCTTGAGGCTTGTCTTCCTATCAGCTCCTGCAGCTGGGCGATGTGGGATTTTTTTTCTGCCATTGAAACTATTAGGTTGCTGCAGTTTGTTTGGTTTCAGCTTACCATAATTGCTGCCATTTCCACGGCTGATTTGGGCTATGTTTGAAGTTGACGTACAATACAAAGTGTGCTGCTTGTGTAGCTGCTCTCCATGTGTCAAGAAATTAGAGAGGGAGAGTGTGTGTATATGTGCGTGTGTGCATATATATAAACATCTGCCATGTAGCTGTCTTCTACTTACTCATGTCTCTGAGGGCTTTACTCTACCAAAGGCAACTGAGTGTCTTAACTGCTCTCGCAGTGATAATCATTCAGGTTCCTGCTACTGGGGAGATTAATTTTGGTTGGGTGGGAGCAGACACCGCAGGCAGGGGAGAAGTGGGATTACTAGCAGAGGGCATTTAATGTATATATAGTTACAGGCCACAAGTCTCAAAGATGTTGAACATGGAGGTGTATGTAGATGTGAAGTCATCGGGGCAACCCTTGTTCATGGTCCTGGGGCTCTCGTCCCCACTTGAGGCACTATAATTCAGTGCAGTCCCAGAGCTGCTCTTAACACAGGCACCGAGGCTACTAGATATTTATGGCCCAGGGACCTGGAGGGAACCCTGGCCTGGGGAAGCAAAAGCAACGGCTCACACGGGAGACAGGGTGGTCCTTCGTTGGAGCTGCTGGCACAGGACCTCAGGACAACAAGATAAAAGCCCTTTCTTGGGTGAATCTCACTGTGTCTCAGGTCCCCGTTTTGTAACTGAAGGTTAACAAAGCTGCTGCCCACCACCTTCTGCCACATTTGTGGTGCAAGCTCCTTCAGGGGCGGACCCCTTTCTAGTATATGTTGATGCATCACCCAGAGTGATGGTAAAAAGGCATTGATTGCAACTGCATTACACAGGGACCTGAAGAGTATCTGAAGAAAAGGAGAATAGTGAGACATACTGAAGTAGGTTTTCATTAACAGAAATAGGACAAATAAAAGGAAGGTGGATTAGGTCTCTTATTTTCCATTAATAAAAATATTTACAGTCTTTCCGTGAGTCTTACCTTCCCTATGCTGACCTAAGCTGATGATCATCAGAGTTTGTCTGTTTGAATCTCCAAGAGGTAAAGAGGATGGAGAAAGCCAGGGGCTTTTTTACTGAAGTAGGTTTTCATTAACAGAAATAGGACAAATAAAAGGAAGGTGGATTAGGTCTCTTATTTTCCATTAATAAAAATATTTACAGTCTTTCCGTGAGTCTTACCTTCCCTATGCTGACCTAAGCTGATGATCATCAGAGTTTGTCTGTTTGAATCTCCAAGAGGTAAAGAGGATGGAGAAAGCCAGGGGCTTTTTTGAAAACAGATTAGTTTGTGCTCATGGGTGAGAGGACATCTCTTTTCACTGAATCTTACTCTTTTTTTTAGCTGTCCCCATCTTGCTATACACCTGGGAGGTACAGTAGCATATCATCTGGCAAAAATAAATATAACTACATAGGTGATAGAAGTGTAGAAACGTGGTATGTTGAACTAACCGTAGTGCGTGGACTGGAGGTGGGTTCTCATGTGTCTCTGAAAGCCCTGCTCATGGTAGTAATGGGATGCAGGCTGCTCTGTCTTGCTTCACACCCTGGTTTTCCTTGATTGGAAGAAACGGTTATTTCATGGCAAGTAACTTTGCCAGAGATTGATACTCCATCTAAAACAGGAGTCCCACTGTCTCAGTGTCACTGGTGGATGTGCTGATCATGAATCCTTGTGCCTGGCACCCGCCCAGCCTCATGGAATGCACCAGGGCAGGACTTTTGGAGATGAAGACGGCAAGCAGTAGACCTTCTTAAGCTGACAGCAGTTGTACATATGTCTCCTTCTGTGAGTGTAAAATCACTCAGACTTAGAGTATAAGGACCCAAGGACACATGTCCTGGGTGTGTGCTGGACTAGCCCAACACCCTGCCTCCAGCCCTGGCCAAGAGCAGATGCCAGCACAGGAGTGGAGGAACAGGACACAAGTACAAGAAACAAGTGGTTATGCCTCTGAGGAATGGTCCTGGGCCCTTGAGCGACCACGGCCATAGAGCTGTGCCTTGCTGTGGCTTAGGCAGCAGGAGGCTGGAGGCTGAAACCCCAGCTCTGCCCCGGAGGTGAGCGGTTTTGCCTCCCTTCATCCTGTTTTTTGACAATTGGGATAACTGGGCCTTGGTCAAGTGCGTGCTTTGAGATCCATAGGATAAATGCCATGTAGGGGCTGAACATCAGCGTATATCACAGTGTACCATAGTACAAGGATGCGAAAACTCAGGGCCTGGCTTCAGACCAGTTCAGGTCTCCCAGGTGAATCCACGTGCTGCATCACTCACCATCACTCGTCTGCAAGCCTGCGCCCCTGCTCCCACAGACCCTGACTGACACCTCCCACCCCCTTCCTCACCATCACCCCCTGGCCCTGCGCCTGCTCCCCGTCTCCTCCTTGCTGTCTGATGCCTGCTCCTCCTCGGCCGTCCTGCCTCCCTCCTACATCAGCCACTGCTCTCCTGGCAGCCTGTCTGGCAGTACCGGCCTGAGACACCGAGGTGCGTTGATTACAGCCTGCTTTTTTTTGTGTGAAACCTGAAAAATGGCTAAGCAGCAGCTAATGTAACTGTGTGAATTCATTTTTGTTCCCGCCTGTCCTTTTACTGTTTGTCAGGATTTGCTGGGTTGGAGAAGTTCTGCTGACGGACAGATGTCTTTGGTAGAGCAAGGACTTGAGCCCAAACTCCCCTGGGATGGGGATGGGACAGTGCTCCCCTGCCTGTCTTCCCCAGTCCCAGGTCTCTGCTGACACAGCAGGGACTGGCACCACCTGCCTGTTTAAAAAACACTGTGGGAGCCAAATGCAGGTGACAGCTACAGCTCTGCAAAAAATAACTGGCAGCTGTCTAACACGAACTCTCCTTGCCAGCATCACCTTTACCAGACCCTCCTTTCCCCCCACTCAGCGAATGGTTCATTTCAGCATTTCGTGATACACCACCTGAAGCCCTCCCTACCACCACAACTGCAGGAGTCAGGCAGGAGCGTGATCCATTGCTAAGTATGTATTTTTAAAGCAAAGTAATATTTTAGGATTCAGACCCTTACTGTGAGCGGCTTTTGCTGAGCTGAATGAAATAGCAGGTTGCAAAGCCTTTTGTTTTTCAAACTGACATTCAGACCATTTTTGCATTTTTGACCCATTAGTCCTCTGTCCAGGCTAACACATTTTTGGAAACACTACAGAGGGGCTGTAGACACTGTATTTGCTGACGCTGACCATAATCAGAAGCATTTCACAGGAACGAGTGCTGGCAGACGCAGTGCTGACTGTGGAAAAGTGCAGTGAATGAAAAGAAGTTGCAGTAACAAAAGCCAAATTAAAACAACGATGAACACCCCCCACACACATTTGCAATCATTTTGCAATTGAGAAGCGTGCAGCCCTCCTTCCCCACCATGTCCTCACAGAGGTCCCCCCGAACCCCCATGCTTGGGGCTGAAACCTCAGTTGGGCACAGAGTGCACCATCCAGACCCGAACTCATATTAAAGAGGGTGGAGGGCAGCCGCCAGCCTACTGTGCGGATGTCCTGTAACGAGCCTGATAACATTCCCCCATGTCATGGAGAAACAGCAATCTCCAGAAGCGTGTCACCTGAGGTTTCTCTGATTTTTTGCTGTTGCTGTTGTTGTTGGCCTTATGCTCATCCCTGCCCCGGAACAGAGCGTGTGGGTCTCGCTCCACCGCCAGCACAGCAGATGGTTCATGGTAGCCACGGCCAGACCAAGCTGAGCACGGCAGCTAGGTCTACAACAGCATGGTTATTTTGATTTCCTGTTAAAAAAAAGAATTAAAAATAATTGAAAGATTTTCTTTGTTGGAGAGCGAAGAGATCTTTTCTTTGCCTTAGCAGGAAGTGGTTGCAAAAGTAAATGAAGATTAAGGAGATTAAACTGGAGGGGATTTTTTCAAGCCCTGAAAAGGTGAAATGCTTAAGAATGCCCCTGCAACATTTTGCTCCAGAGAGAGCAGAGGATAAGGAATTCAGTTCCTCAGATATAAGTTCATTTCACCGTTTGTGACTCCAAAGTCTCTTCATTCAGGGGACGAAAGAAGAAATAAAGAAATATGTGTGACGGGGGGAAACAGACTTTGTACAGTCCTACGTCTGAAGAAGCCAAAAACCACATGTTGAATGGAGGTAGGGCATAAATCATTTTCACATTGATATGGCTGTTTGAGGGAAATCCTATACCTCTTCCTACATAGGCCTGTACATTCACACAGGTTTTCTTCAAACAGCAGAACCGAGGTAAAATCCACCCAAGCATTAGGATTTTACAGCAAAAGGGCTGTTCAAAATAACAATCCCCATGAACCATCTCAGAGGGACCTGCACATTTTTTGTTGATCAAGTAATGTTTTTTTTAAGAACGTAATGTTTTTTTACATCCACCTTCGTTAAGAAATGAGCATAATAGGCCCAAAGGAGTGTAAATAAATATAAAGCAGTCTGGAGTTTCATGTTAGGAGTTAAAAGGAAATCTAGGGCTTACCTCAACCTGATAACACATGTTAAAACTACGACTGCAATATTAAAATGCGATTTTGTGTTACCTACAAGTTACATAATACAGGCAGACCAACCTGGAGCGGAGAGCTTTAAACAGGGAACAACAGGAGAGAGGTGATGACGCACAATCACCAGCAGAGAGTTCATAAATTAGGATTAGAGAGTAAAACAACGTGGGCAATGTTGTGGTGGATGTCTGCTATGGACTGCCTGGTCATGAAGAGGCAGATGAGACCTTCTTTGGTCAACTGGAAGAAGCCTCTTGTCTGCAGGCCATCGTCCTCATGGTGAACCACCTCAATAATATTCAAAAGAGTAATGCAGAGGGGCACAAGCAATCCAGGAGGTTTCTGGAGTGCACTGATGTCAACTTCCTAGCACAGGTGATCGAGGTGCCAATAGATGGAACCTCTGCGGAACCTCATACTTATAGGAAGGAAGAGCTGGTTGGGAATGTGAAGGTCAGCAGCCGCCTTGGCTGCAGTGACCATGAGAAGGTCCGGATGGAGTGCAGGATCCCGAGTGGAGGGAGCTTCACAAAAAGCCTGGATAGGGGGATTTAGCAAAATATATAAACAACTGAGGTGAGGAATTAAAGGAGATGGAGCTCAGTGGTGCCCAGTGACAGGACAAGAGGCAATGGGTGCAAACTGAAACACAGGAAATTCCACTTAAAATTAAAAAAAAAAAAACTTCTTTACAATGAGGGTGATCAAACACTGTCACGGGTTTCCCAGAGAGGCTGTGACATCTCAATCTTGGAAATATCAAAATCCATCTAGAGGAGGCCCCTAACAGCCTCCTCTGCCTGACCCTGCACGAGCAGAGGGGGTTGGACAAGACAACCTCCAGAAGTGCCTGCCAGCCTCAGCTGCTCTGTGACTCTGTAACACATCTAAGGAAACCTTTTCCATAGTAAGACAAGATCTAACTTCCTGGAAATGAAAAGTTGCCTTAAATGGATCTGACGTAAATCACTTTAAATATCATTTGTTAAAAGAGCACAGTTGTGCAGTTTTGAATGCCATCTTTACTCATTAATAACCTCTAATGAATTCCCATAAACCAGCATGGAAAATTGCTTCTTACCAATGACAGAACTGTAAATATCTGAAACAATACAGTTATACTCGTGGCAGGGTGGTTAGAAATTACTAATGGAGGGATCCCCTAATGGCTCCACTCCCAACCTCTCCCATTTGTATCAGGTTGCACATTCTCCCTTGAGTAAAGTCTACTGGCATAGACTGGGCTGTGGAAAAAAATATATTTTTAGTATGAACGACTCAACATTAATGGAGTTAAGAGTTTCTGAATTCAGCATGAAAACACATTAGATCAGGAACTGGTGACAAATCCTACTTCTCCGGTGTCAGGTGGATTGAGTAATGTCTGGAAAGACTATGATTCTAAAATGAGCGTCTGGACGTGTCAGAACAGTTTAAATATCCTTTCCAGAGTGTGCAAAAATGAAGTTAACTATTCATTTCGTTTAAAATATTCTTCATACCCCAATGAAGGTATTACTTTCCGTATTGTAAACCTTTCCATTTTTTAATATGAATGCTCCAAGTAGCCAAAGCTTGTTTAATATAACAATAACTTGAGGAAAGAGGTATGAAGTAAACATTTTTTTTACCTGCTTTCTTAGTGGGACAGAGATAGTTTTTAAACAGTGAAGTCAGGACACTTTCTTTCTTGATCTGCATTTGTTATATGGTTACAAGAGTATTACTGAATATTGCATGGGTTGGTAGAGTCTGGACCACAAATATGGTTTTATTCCCTGGAAGTACCCATACTTGGATGAAAGCTAAGCTACCTTTGATCAACTGCAGCTCAAGTTGGAATACAGGCAATAAAAATGTGTTGAATTTTAGTTCACACCAGTACAAACAACATGGAGAAAACCAATTACAGGCTTCTAGGAGTGTAATTCATTTCCCAGATTTCGAATGACCTTGTTTGGTCACATCAGATGCTCAGCACCTTCCAGAAGCAGTGTTGGCATCTGCCTGGATGGCTTCACCGTGACTCCAGGAGATCCCTGGTGCAGCCAGTGCCGTTGGAGTATGTATCTTTCGAATGAACCTTAATATTCACCTGAGTATTAACAACAAAATTTTGAGAGTTTGACCTCCAGAACTCTGCAGATCCAGTCTAAATGGCTTGAGTTTTAGTGAACTGTTTGCATAACTAGTGAAAAAGCAGTTTACAATAGTTCACATGATTTCAAGAAACATGGCAGATAAAAAATAGAGGCATCTAAGTTTTTAGTTATTCAGTTCTGTCTTCTTGACTGCTTTTGTTTTGTTACTTTTCCTAATTTCTCTGCTCTTCTATTCACTGCAAAGGCATCCTGCCAAAAATAAAAATCCCCAACCTCCCTTCCTCCCCGCAAACAACAAAAAACATTTTCAAGCCACAGGAGTAGTAAGCATTATAATTTAACTGTACATGGCAGTGGCAACTCCTCAAACAGCTGTGTTTTAAACATCTCGATGCTCTGGAAATAATCTGCAAGTATATCAAGAACACTTCTGCTACATGAAATCTTTCACACACATCTCATTCTCTCTTCACTCTTCCCCATTCTCTCATGTGTATATTTGGTAAAGCAGGTTAAGCAACCTCCAAGCATATAAAAAATGCACTGATTTTGGCTCCCCCACCTAGACTTTCTTTTCATTCTGAAAAAATGTGAAAGACCCAATTCTAACATTCCTTTTAACAAAATATCAAACATTCTGGTCTGCAGTGAGACTCTTCTCCCCTCCAAAATAAATTTCTTTTGTATTTTTAACACATGAAGCAAAGCCAAAACAAAACGTTGTTGTTGCTATCATGTTTCAATCAACAAGAAGTTTACTGTATTGTCAGTTTCTCAAACGGAAAAAAAAAAAAATCCAAGCCAAATTTATATAATTTTAAGACTGCTGCCGAGCCAAGACTCACTTTTTTGTAACTCACTTTTACTGATTTAAGCTCTATTCCAGAAAAATACTTAAATATTTGTCTGTGTGCTTTGAATAGTTCAACCTAGTAAAAATATGAGCAATTTTCCCCTCCTGAATCTTTTTTTTTTCCTCTTGTAGATTCAGAGTTTTCGTCTCACAGCAGTGACAAAAAGCAGGGCATTACAAAACATACACAGAACACTGGCTTATAGGAAGAAATTATGTAAAGAGCTTCTGTTCTTTATCTTCCCTCACAAGAAGGTTTATATGAAATTGAATGATCAGAACGGTACTGAAAAAAATGTTCACACAAGATGGGATTAAACCATGAGATCTGCTCCCATAGACAGACCCTAAAATACAAAATGTAACAACTTTCAGAAAGGGCTAGATGTTTATATAAACTT
This sequence comes from Fulmarus glacialis, assembly GCF_000690835.1. Lineage (NCBI taxonomy): Eukaryota > Metazoa > Chordata > Aves > Procellariiformes > Procellariidae > Fulmarus > Fulmarus glacialis. Next base: position 28,387 of record NW_009233956.1, on the reverse strand, counting down.
TGAAAACATCAAGGACAAGCATTTTGGAAGAGGTATTAAAACATAGTCTCCAGAGCTTAAGCAAAACTATAACAGTAATCAAGACGATCCCTTGTCTGCCAGTTTCTTACACTTCCATCTGAAGCATCTGGCACTGACAGCTCTCAGATGTGGGATGCTAGACTAGATGGATGATGGACATAATCCAGTATAACAGTCTCCACATTCCAGTTTCACTGTATAGAGGCTACTAGGGCTTTTTCTCCTCCATGTAGAATCTAGAATCTTCCCTGACAATCTTCTGCACTGCCCTGTCTCACCACAGGTACAACACAAAGCAGATTTTTACAAGCATAATGTTATAAAGCACAAAGGTGCAATACTATCAGTTAAGTCAGTTATTATACCCTTTATACCCTTTTCTTCTTTAAAAGAGATTCTTACTACGAAGAGCAGTTGTGAAAAGCAAGGGTTAATTAATCAAGTTTTATTCACCAATACTATGTTAAAAAGAATAGAAAAATGAAATTATTTTCTTATTCTTGGAACCTCTGCTTGCAGCAAAAGTTCCTTCACAAGCAATCTTTTCCTTTTTTTTTTTTAATACCAAACATTTTAGAATCAGCATTTTAACCCAATATCAATTTTTAAACTTTAGGCCCCGATTTTTAGCTGATGTGACTCAACATGTCTGCATTTACCTCACTAGAGCCATCACAAACGCAAAGGATCAGTAGGAAACTTCAAAGGCGCCTGGTCCCTGTCCCACGTGAATGGTAAGAATGTCTGAAGGACATCATTCCCAACATGTGCTTGTCTAGGCTTTTTTTAAAGGTGAAACGCCAGCCCATGATTTCACCCTTGCACGGCAGCTGTCTGGGTGACTCTTCCATTGCTTCACGGTCCTTGACATCCCCCTGAGTTACAGGAAAGCAGGGTCTGGGGCAGAGCAACAGTGGATTTATCTGAGGCTGCAATGCTTTTTGACAGCCTAATAAATGTTTCTTTGCCTGTTTTAATGATGCCAATATTTCCTAATCCCTTAATAGAACTGTGTAAAAAAACCCCTAAATATTCAATTTTCTGAAGCACATCTGGTATGATCCTAAAATTTAAATACACACTTGGTGAACTTAATTAAAAGCCTTGCCTTCTCCAGTGACACGCACTTTCTGTCTGCTGCAAAAGAAAAGGTGGAAGTCTCTCACAATACAGTATTATTCACAGACCTCCAGATCTGGCTTATCCTGTCCTCAGTAATATTACACACATCAGGACACAGATCAACTATAAAGCATTCCTTAGGACAATTGCTGCGACCAGCAGCTGCTTTTTAAATAGAAAATTAAGGTTATTCCAGACTTTCCCTCAGACATACAGTAATGAGTTACTTAGCACTGCGTGGCAGGGAGGCACGCGGTTATGTGAGATGCCTGGGAGAGCAAGAGAGCATGCTACAATGTTAGGAATTTAAAAAATGCCTCAGAGATAAGGTGGAGGCTGCACACGTATAGAAACAGGCAGTTGTGAAGTAAATGTCACTATTTTTTACCAGGGGCGAGACAGCTCTCTGCAGCGCTATGGGGATGGGCTCTGCAACGTGTGAAAGCTAGGGGCTGATGGGGGGTAGGGTGGCGGGGGATCACTGCAACGCAGGGACCCCTCTGCCCTTGGGACCGTTTGCTCAGCTCCTGTTAAGTTGAACATTTTGGTGTCTTTTACATTAGTGCTTTAGGTAGGGCAAGGAGAGCACCACCACTTCCCACCCTTGATTCACCATGGCAAGAGCAGTCCCAGAGGGCACCAACTGGTTTCTTTTGGGGTAAAAATAGACCAGCAGATGCATTCCAGGAGGACACCTAAAGCACCCCAGCCACTCCTCTACACCTTATCCAAAGCAAAATCCCCCAAGCACATAGTCAGTGGGCCTCTGCACCATCAGTTCCACTCTGCTGGTCTGCTCTTCCCGTGTTGCATTACTTGCAGCTGCTGGAAGCTTGTCACCCTGCAACGGTCCAGGCAGGTAATGTGAATTTACAGAGGACTTTGGTGGACAAAAGGCTAGTCCTCATTCACCGTTATCAGCACTGATTACTACATTTTTGGTAGCATCAGCAACCGAGACACAAGAAAGATGAGCAATGACATATTTTTGCTACTTAGGAGTGGTTCATGCCTGCCCCTTGATTGATCTCCAAGGGAGGCTTGTGCTGCTTCACAGCCTGCAGTGCAGTGCGGTTTAAAAGTATATTTTAGCCATCACCTCAAAAAAGTACCCTTTGGCTCTTTCAGATAGACAGTGTGATTGAACCAGATGAATGTGGTGGAGCCTGCTTTGAGCAGAGGCTGCACTGTGTGACAACCTGCGGTCTCCTTCACCCTTCTGCAGGACAACACAAAGGGTAAGTTTTACTTCTGTTTCTCCCTGGCGTCATTTTAGTAGGTCTTGTGCAACAGCATGATGTTGTTGCTACAGTTTTCCAACATTACAGGGAGATGTTTAAATTTTAAAACCATGTGGTCATTTATGAAAACAACAGTTCCTTTTATATTTTGCCATAATATCTTTCACATTTTCTTTTACACATATGTCCCTTCAAAAACAACTCAGTACCAAGCATGTATCAGCTGTCAGTATCCATTTAAAGATATCCTGCTTGAGAATATCAGGATATGCATGGTGCAGTATATTTAGACAAAAAACATCCATATCCTTTACACAAGAATCATTTTTGGCCTCCCTTTTTTTCCCCTCTTCCTCTTCCTTCCCAAAATATGGACCATAGGGTGGATATCTTGTTACTCAGTGCTACACGAAGGTAAACTCTGCATTTCCTCTCCAAGCACCTGGAAGCTGGCCAGCCCAACCGGGGCTTCAGCTGAAACCAACTGGGGAAAAGCTGAATGAACCAATTACAGCAGGAAATAATAAAGAGGAAGCCCGCATCTATCAATATTAATTGTAAGGGGGTTGTTTTTAGGAGAGGAAACTGATGAGCTGGACAAAGAGCAGCACGGCGGCGCAGGCAGCTGCCCAGGCCCTGGCCAGCAGTTGTGAAAGCAGGTGATGGGAAAGCAAAGCATGGGGAAGGACAGACTCTGCCTTCGGGTAAGACTGATGATGGCACTCCTATTCACTCCCGATTGTTAATACTGCAGCCCACCACCGCCAGCCCAAGGCTGGCAGGTATACCCCTGGCTTTTATCAGTAAGGTGCCAACACACACCCTCCCTTCCAAGGTCTCCCCACCGAAGCAGAAACAATGACCAGAAATATCTCTACTGCACATGGATTGCTTTACATCTATCCTTTTCAAACTTGCAGTGAGCCACAGGCACAGAGAGGGGCTCCCATGATTTTTCTTTACTTTGCATCCTCCAGGGAAGAGTGCCACGAGAGCCTGCACCGGTCCCCATCTTGCTGCATATGGTCACCCAGCTTGCACAGGATGAGGATGGCAGCAGGTGCATGGGATGCCGAGGAAGTGGGCAGGGAGACACTATCCCAATTCCAGCTGACCCAAGGCATGGGGGACAATAATGAAAACCGGGTAGAGACCTGGCCCAAATCACTGTCAGGGACAAACGCAGACCAGGTGGCGCATCTTGCTGGGGCAGGATGAGGATGCTGTGCCCCTTCCTCAGAATCTGTGAAACCGTTCAGTCCAAAACAAGAAGAATCTTTACTCTACTTTAATATATCTGTGTTTCCATGGTTGCATCTTTTTAACTATAAACATTTCATGCTTTAAAGATTTAAGGAACGATCATGTTACACTGACAGACTTCTTTTAAGGAAACCCCATAAAATGCCAATATGTTTAGTTCTGCCTAGCTGTCCTGCTGCTACTTTGAAATAGCCAGTAATCTCTACTGAACAATTGTCGTCTTCTCTCCCACAGGGCCTGACATAAAAATGGACTCATCACAAAAATAAATTACAGATTATTTTTGCAGAAAAAATGTTAGTTATGTACCCTTGCAATCAGCTCCATTAGGTTTTCATACTCCCCCTACCCCTTGCTTTCTCCCTGCCTCCCTCCCTCTTTTCAAGAGAAATTTTAAAAGCAGTAAATGGCAGGATTCCAGGGATTATGTTACTGCCAAAAATTAATTTAAAAAACAAAAGAGAGAGGCTGTGAGCTGAAAAAAAAGGAGCAGTGGGAAATGCATTCCCTCTGCATCTGGGACCTTAGATCTTGGCAGTATAACTGATGGCATTTTACCTTGAAAATGGCTCTCCCTCCTCTGTCTCTCCTGTCCACCAGACGTGGCTGATTGCACCAAGATTTTCCCTTCTTCTACTACAAGAAGAGACATAAAACTTCACTTCTGCAACTGCAGCTTGCTGGCTTGTAAGGAAGAGATGCAGTCTAGTGTAAAATCTGGTTCACACACGTTTCCTAGGCTATACAAGCTATTCGTTTAAGGTAGTGAGATTGTGGCTGAGAAGTGACATGGAAAACTAGCTTTTAAGAAGATTGTGAAAAAAAGAAACTGGATCTGTTTACAGGAGGGTTGATTCTGTCACTATGTAGTGGAGTGGATACTTTCAACAGAATTACTTCTGTTTATTTTTACAGTCTTGTCCTCACGTCCATTAAAAACCAGTGCCTTTCACAGCAGTGCTCTGGGACAAGTCTACAACAAATAGGCAGGATCTAGCCCCGGCCGTAGCCTCAGCTGAGCCTGGGATAGGCCTGGCACGCCGGGGCAGACCCACCCACACCACTGACCTCGTGGGGTGTCCCTAACATCATTAGTGACAACTCATTAGAAAGATGGTCTGTGCCCTTGCTGCCCTTCTCTGTCTCTTTTCCAGTTCTGCTGCACCCTTAGCAATATGAAAGAACCAAAACAATTGAGAGATTTACAGATTTAAGTGAATGCAAAATTATGACCTCTGTTTTTTTTTCTCCCCTAATAACTGCTACTATTCTATATGCTTCCTCGACCTCTGTTGAGTATTGAGCTGATGTTTTCATGAATCTCTTGTGTACCCATGATCTCAATCCTGAGTTGTAACGGTAAACTCAGAAATCGCCATTTAACAGGTTAATTTAAGACCGTTTTTTCCCCCATTTGTATCACCTTATTTACCTTGAATGCCATCCATATCCTTCTACAAGTCTTCACAGATGTCCTTCATCTTTGCTGGTTTGAGTAATGCAGTTTCATCAGCAAATTTCCTTAAGTGATTGCTCACTGAACATAAAAGGTCCCACCACAGATCAACATTTAATCCCCCTGCTGACCTCACTCTTCCCCAAGAATTGGTGATTTATTCATACTTCCCATTTCTTAGCTCTTATCAAGTATTTATCCACATAAGAATCTTCCTTCTTATGTTCCTTAAAAGTTTTTGGTGAAGAAGTCTGTCAAAAGCCTCTGGAAAGCTAACAATAATCGGCCAATGGAATGACTCTTATCCACGTACCTCTAAACCTCTTTCAAGAATGCAATCAGGTTTGTATCACCAAGCTTCCTTTTACAAAGGCCATTTTGACTCTCCCCAAATTGGGGATTGCTCAAGCATCCACCAGTTTTATTTAGTGTACCCCACTGGCAAATCCTTCTACACTCTTGAAAGGCTAAGAAATCAACACGCCCTTGAACACACATTTAAGTTCAATAAATTAGAGTTTTCCAAATCCAGAGCTGGGAACAAGGGCCAAAGGTGGCATCCTTATGGGAAAGTCCTCTTGGTTTAACCTCTTCTGTACTTCCAGATGAGTCTCTAGATCCTTCCTACTTCTGCCATGACACTCCAGCACAGGAGGGAGGGATGGCTGGCCAAGAGACAGGTCCCAGGCTGTTTAAAGGGCAAACTCTACCCAACATCTTGCAGAATGAACAGCAAAACATTTACATCATGAGCTCCTTGAGAAATGTGTCCTGAAAGCAAAACCAAAACTAAGCTGCCAAATTCTGCATTGGTACTTTCCAGATAAATTGAAGATGTAGCTTCATATTGCATTGTTGAAATAGTATTGCATATTGAAATAGTATTGCAATAGTCAAATCACCAGTGACACTTGCAAAGGTTGCGTCACAATGCACTCGTTATAACTTCTTAGCAGCAACTAAATGCAAAACAGGGGACCTGGCTTTCTACTTGATCTCCTTGGAGCACAACCAGATGTCTAGATTGTCCACAGATGGCCAGCAAACCTTCTCAGAAGTCAGCAATGCTTCTTCAACGATCAAGGGCTGCAGATTCACATTCATGAGTTATTAATATTACTCATTACTGACATTATGGCTGTCTTTAAGACCCCACCCGGAAATCGGAAATCAGGTCCCCATCATTTTCACTCCTGGTCGAAAACAAAGTAGGAGACAGTGCTTGCCTTGAGGAGCTCAAATATCCACTTACCATGGAGACACATTTACTTCATGTGTCTGAGAGATATTTTATGTACTGTGTTTTCACATTTATTCCTGACTTGCCACAAGTGTCTCTCCCCATGACAATATCTCACGTCTCTGTTTTCCCTCAGGATCTTAACGATGTAGAACTTTTTAGGTGTGTTTGGTTTTTATCCAAAATTTTTTCCTTTATTACTTTTTTTCCAACTCTCAGATCCATAATTAAATCCACATTATTAATAAAAGCCACTCAGTCCTTTTTTTCAGCTGAAGCACACAAAACAAGGGTTTAACTCTTCAGTAGCACACTCAGCTTCTTGATGCTGTATCTGCAATGCATCAGCTTTCCAACTCTAATAAGACAAAGCTCAAATTTCTGTGTAATAGGTCTTCACATAGCAACAAGCAAATATTTTCTGTCAGTGGAAGAACAGTGGATACAAGGAAAACGAATGAAAGCTGAGCCCTGACTCCACCAACTTGAGGATTTCTTCCCTGAATCTACCGTCTAATAAAAATGAACCAGAGTAGTTGAACGCCTCCAAAGAGACAAACTGCTCCAAAGAGCGTTTTCTGACACTGGCTGAGCTACAGAATTAGAGTAAGACTGAGCTTTTCCAAAGGGTGTGCCTGATGTTAAACTTTGAATGTTTGAGGTCATTGTATCGATCCTGAGCTTTAAGCACTTCTGAAAACCATATGCTTTTGTAAATACCAAAATACAGAGAAGTAACATAAAGTGTAGCTACCCATCTTCCAAACTGGCTACATGGGATACCCATTTTTCACAAATATTTGAATTCCCTTCCTTTTTCTTGAATTCTCTATGCCACTCTTCCTTTCACCTCTGTCTGCGTCAGGCCCTTTCCCCTTCCCACGGTGAACCATGTCCGTGAGCCAGGGGGTCCGTGCTATGCCGTGCATCATGAGGTCCCAGCCTTTCTAACCTTCCAACCTGGGAGCCAGACATCTCAAAAGCCACAAAGGCCTCCCTCTCCCCCCCACTTCCACCATCAGCCTCAAAAGTGCCATCTTCATAGTTTCTGGGGAAAGCAGCTCTTCCAGGACATCACTCCCATGAGGGAGGCACTGCCTCAGCCAGCCCTGCCAAGTCCTTTGAGGATCCTGGAGATTAACACTCAGACATTGAATACGACTTCATATTTCACGGGGAGCCAACGTAATGATTAACAAACCACGATGACACTTCCTTGGCAACCGATGTCGCCCAAATGGAGGGCTGCTCCACACGAAAACTTTCTCCACGCGGCAATAGTTATTTCTAGGCGTAATTCATACCGCTACCTGAGGGCACAGACCTGGTCTGCAGCACCGATCTCTGGGTAAGAGGGGGCACCAGCCATCGCAGCTGGAGGAAAGCCTGGAGGAATTTCCTGCTGTTGCTGTCCCGAGTCCCTTAGCTGTTGCAGGAGGTGGCTGTGGCCCAAAGAAAGAAATTGGGGAAAAAAGTAAATAAGGTCATCGCGTCTGGCATGTCTTTACAGCATTCTCCTTTTTCCACCTGTGTTACCTTCCTTCCTCCCTCCACCGTTACCCACAGCCAGGTGCTAGTCCCAACTGTGTGAGAGGAAACGGTAGGAAGTCGTGTGTCCTCTATTTTAAGAACATGGTCGGCCAGACATGGCAAAGGATCTTCCTAAATGTAATTGTAATGGAGCATACTGGTTTTTAGCTATTCCTCCACTTGCATTTGAAGAGCATTTGGGCTACATTCTCTGCTCCAACTACTGATTACTGAGTATTTTAAGATACAGTGATTACATTACACAGCATTTTCTGTACACGTGCTCATGCTTACAGTGAAAAGACCCTTGAAAATTATTTCACCCACCATCCTCCCCTTGAATTCTGCAGCATTTTTCTTTAAAACAAGTGACAAACCCATTTCTCCACAGTCACACTGATATAGTGGGGAGGAAAATTAGCCACAGCATAGCTGGTTTTCTTTGAAATTTATTTCAGTGGTATTCACACTACCTGTACATACAAAAGAAAGACGTAGAATACGGGACTCACAGGATCCCTAACAAAACTTTCTAGTACATATCAGACCAGAATTGTGGGACTCTTACACCATTTTTCTTTTATACCACAAACCACAAAACAGAGTTTTCCCCTGTAAATCACAAAGAGAGGATGGATAATTAAGTAGACAAAAAAGTGACAAAGAACATGTGCAAATAGTGATGCCACCACATCCACGATGCAGAAAACAATGTCTCTAACCCTGAAGAACAAATACCACACACTTTTATTTTCAGAGCTGGCCGTTCCTCTATAGGAGCGTACAGAGTCCTCAGAAATAAGTAAAAAAAAAATGCAGCGGGCATCAGCACCTAGAAGAAAAGGAAAGAGCAGACAGACTGACAGTCCAAAAAGCCGCAGCAGGACTGGCTGGCTGTCCCAAGCACAACACGTCTGAAAGGGAGAAGCAGTCCTAAAGAGTAGATGACCTGGGATGACGCATGTTTCATTTTATATGCCTGATTCCCCAGGCATTTCAAAACAACTCAGATGCTGCTGCCAGCATGTCTTTAGTCCTGCCAGCAATGGTTTGCCTGCTTACCATTTGCTTTCATAGAAAATGGCGCATGTTACAAATGCTCCCCTCCACATTTGCTCCCGTGAGTTTTCTTTTTAATGCCGTAAGTGCCTCCTGCAGATCTGTAGCACAAGCAGATAGAAGTAGCATTAAGGTGTGGTATAACCACCTTAAAAGTGCTTTCTGCTTATATAGCTTTTTATTTTCCTGTGGTATTGCCAACCAAGCATCAAAGAGCAGAGATAAAAACCTCTCCTCCTTGAATTCTCAGCATGTTCCTCCCTGCCTCATTACAGATACTGTTGAAGGACATGATAAAGCTGAGCCACCCTGCTTCAATCTCGTCCATCAGCACAGGCACAACTGGAAACAAGCCCTCTTGGAGCAATGTCAGCACCTTCACTGACAGCAAGTGTAAACTAAACAAGGGCAGAAGGCAAAACACCAGAAAGTCCTATTTGGTGTCTGAGAAACCTCTTTGCCTCTCTCTTTCGGCCCCCTTTTCCACATGGGATGCAGTTGCCAGCAGTGCGCATGGGTGCATGCTGAAAACCGGACTACCCACACACCCACTACGCCCTGTGCCTGTGCCAGTGTTTACAGAAAAGTTATTTTGTGCATTGGTGGTGGAAACGTGCAAAAGGTTTGAGAGTGGGCTAGATCCTCAGCTGGCATTAGTGCTTGAGGTCAATGGGAAGGCACTGCTAAGCATCAGCTGAACCCAGGACATGGCAATGCTTCAAATGAGGGATGCCAACACCAAAGCGTTCTCTCTTTCCTACACACATGCAAATATACACAAGCACTCATGACTTTACTTTTCACTTATTTAATACTCCTTCATAAAAACCATAGCATCCATCCTACACAGTCCTTCACAGCAACCCAAATCCCCCCCAGGGAAGGAGATTTTTAGCAGAGGCTTTGGCTCCTTGCATAGGCTTTTCCGAGGCACAGGAATCCATGCAGAGGCCCAGAAGTTGGGATCCCAGAGGCACTCGTATGCAGCCAAACAGTGAGGAATGAGGCAGGAAGAAAGCAAAGCTAATGGACGTATTTGAGGCTCTGGAGGTTCAGTCTGCTCCTCAGGCCAGGTTTGTCCCTGTAAGCGGTGGACCCTGCAGGATCCAAGTTATAACATCTCCACTGCACCTGCCCAGATGAGTTTGCGAGGGGGCCAGGGGTGTGAGGGGTAGATAGGGTCTTTTCTCCTACACAGCCTTACTGCCTAGGTTAGCTGGGAACCCCACAGGGACCAGAGCCAGCCCTGTACCAGGAGCTGGAAGGGGACACCATCACCCTATTGCACCCTCCCGTGGAATGAGGCAGAAATCTACCTACTGTGAGGTAGATTTCCTTTGGTGTAAAAACGTCACTTTGCTGGTCTTAATGGACACCATTTCGTTCCAGATGAGACTTCATGCTCAATTGAGATGATACTGGTATGATCAACACAAAACAGTTGCATATATCTTCTTAAATCTCACCACCACACAACAATTAATTAGGGCAAAGCTGTGTTGTTTTCATCTTTTATGAACTGATAACTCAGCAAGTTTTCAGGGTCAGCTTTGAGTTCTGCCTGGCCCTGTAGAGAGCCCTGGCCAAATTTCCAAACACCATCATTTGGAGGCACAGAGTGCATTTTTCAGCTGGGTGAGGCTGAGGCAAATGCAAATGTAAGCAGAAATTATGAAGATGTCCAGTGGCAACTGTGGCTGTGCTGCTGAATGGTATCTATACTGTGCAACCAAGAAAATACATATAAAACCAGCATGCAAACACACAGAAACCAAATGAAAATGTCAAAGGGTACATTTCAAAGGCTGTCTGCACTGGGTAGGCAACAAGTGTAACCAAAAACTGACTACTGTATTTGTTAAACAAAATGAACCACAAGTGATAAATGGGGAGAAATCCATAATTTTATTGAATCACACTCAACAGTACTCAGAGTGTGTTACCGTAACTCTACCCCTTTTAATTCTGACAGCCATGTTTTATTCATTACAGGCACAGGCTGCAGATTCGAATGGAGGACTCCGTTGTGACAAATTATTTCTGACGTCGGGAGATAATAATGAGCTGCAACTGTTGCACTAAAATCATAGCCACTTGCATGTCAATTCTGATGCTTCATCTTCTAATTCCAGGGAGAGGGGAGTACTTAAATCAGTGTGTGCATTCTTGTAAACTGCAAAGCCAGTGCAAATTACACAGTGAAGTTTGCAGACGGGCATAATTTGTTTCACAAATAAATAAACAAACAACATTTGGTTCTCTCTGTGGCTACTAGAGTTATTATGAAAGTCCAAAAACAACAGTAATGCTTTTTACCATAAAATTATAAGGCAAGACAAAGGATTTAGATAACAGTAAGGGTCTTAATTGTATGTTTATAAACTTACTTACACGCAAGCTTTTATTCAGCTACAGCTTTAGTTCAAATACCATAGCTCATACAAAGCCCTCATTCTCTTTTCCCTTGTCTCCTTCCATTCCTTTCCAAGCGACATACCATCAGATAATGCTGTGCTTGCCAGGAGGGCTGAAACACATGGCAAAATTTTGCAAAAGTCATCACTCCACACTGAATTTCAACACTTGGATCATTTACTAGGATGATAATGTCTCAAAGTACCATGGCAATACTCCAGCACTGTCCTCATACAGTCACGAGATTTCCAATAACAGAGCTTCTCCAAACTTCTCTTTTAAGAAGGAGCCATATTAAAGAACTAATTAAACAGGTAATTTGGGTCAACAAAAATAATATATTGTAATTTCCACCTCGTATCCTGAGGGAATTTCTTTCTTTTAAAGATGCTTCTGCGATTGGTTATCTATGGGAAACCTAATAAATCTTCCTCACCTTCTCCAGGCCACTCTATCAGTTCAAAGGAAGACAAAAATTGCCCTGCTTATTAAAAAAAAAAAAAAGTAATTATGGATCAAAAATTTCTTCAACTTGAAGCTTTTATAAATATTATCAGTCCCTGTTCTCTGTTACCTGCATTTCAGCTTGAGAGAACCTTCACTTCCTTTGAAAACTTAAACAGTAATTTGTGTCAAATTCCAATTTTAGGGAACATAACAGAAACTTCAGTGGAACCAGAAGTTGGCCACCATCCACTGAGTGTTCCACACTCGTATACGTCATCCGTTAGTACACGCCTAACTTGCAAGTGTTTGTTGCATTGCACCTAGCTATTGACGTGATGTTTCCTTTGTAACACTTTTGAACTACGTGGATTTTCATAAATCAAGCACCAAGCCACCAGAGAGAGCAGCATGACTTATGACAAAAGAAAGCATCTCTTGATGTGAGCAGACTACAGGAGGTAGAAAGTTTCATGTTTAGTTGATGTTTAGATGTCAATGTTTAGTTTGATTTGGGCTGCCTTGCAACATTTAGGTGAAAACAGATAATATTAAATATAGATAAGTACCTATGTTGGAAACCAGCAGGTTAGCAGTGATCCAGAATCACTTCGTCTAGCCGCATGATAAGAAAATGGAGAAGGAAAAATAATTACTACCCCACATGGAGAAAAAAGAGAGAGGAGAAGGCAGAAGTGGGAATGGAGGACTCATCTTCACAGTCAGATTAAATAATATCACATCATGGCGGGATTCCTCTTATCCCATCAGGCATCAGAAGTGTCTTTTTCCATTAAGGTGGTGAATCAGAATTCTTATCGAAGACTTGGAGAGGACACAGGATTCCCTTATGTTTCAAGAAGGCTTGTGTGTATATTCTCAAATAATACACGATAGTCACCACGGTCATCATTGGCAAGTCTAATCTAAGAGAAGTGACCGTTCATCACCTTAGGAGCAATGGTTACTCAGGCAAAGGTTGCTGGCTGGTATCCAGAATGATCCGGTGTTTTGCATGGATGCAAAATGCTCTCTCTGAGCTTCACCTCCTAGAAAGACGGGTAGCTTTTCTTGAAAGTAAATTTCTTGAAACATAGGGCTGGTGCACCCAAAGGTAAGTTTCAGCTGCAAATTTCATAGTCAAATGAGAATGGTAATTTGAATTTGCAACACAGTAAAGCATTTTGAAATTTTACATTACTTATGATTGAAAAGTAACTCAGGGAATTTCCTATTCCTGTAAGGTAAAGGATCTGGGGAAAATTAGAGAACATGCCCTACATCCATGCTATACTTACCCATCTGCATGGATGACAGCATTTTCTGGGAATGACTGATAAATGAAACAGCTAAACATTTTGTATGCTTGTGGTATTTTACGCTTCCTGTGGCTGACGACAACCCAGAAGTTGAGAAGGCCAGCTAGCCTAGGCAAATCAGCAAAATAGGTCAGCTTTAGTCAAAAGCAATCAAAATGCTTTGCTCCACAACACTGAAATGCAAACTTCACAAGTCTGAGTTTGCATCCTAGACGTTGCCTGCTGCTATTTCTAACCACATGTGAATCTCCAAAACAGCCTGAACCTACTTCAATTTATGGGAAAAGTCTGTCTCATCCATTTGTAACTCTGAAACCTACCGTTAGCTCACTGCCGCTCCTGCCCACTCTCCTGTCTTGGTGGGGAGGAGAACCAACTCCTCTCTGACTCCTCCTGGGCTTGGATCCAGGCTCTGGCTGCACCTTTGGAGGGGCAGACCCCTGTGGCTGTGAGGGACAGATCTAGATCCAAGTTTCTCATCTCACTTTCACAGACATTTGTAAATACACACACACACACACACACACTCCCCCCAAAAAAGACACAAGGATAAATACAGTAGCACAACTGCACGGAGCATCTCCTAATTGTCATCAGTCAGTATGGTAGCATGTGCTTTTGGTATCAGTATGCCCAAAGCTATGACCTCACCACTGCGAAATTTTGTGTCTCCGTTCCTACAGGAGAGAAGACCACTTGAGCAAAGAAGGCCTGAACAGCTAACCTCAGGACAAAGTTTTTAAGCAAAACAATTCGATTCCTCAAAAGCATGATTTTTTCCCCTACTTCATGGCAACCTCTGACCTCATGTCTGGGGGTGATGGATGAGGTGAGACAGAGCCATGGGAGAAGACCTGAGGATAGTTGCCGGCATGTTACAGCTAGCAGTCATTAACAGGCAAGGTTTCCTCAGAGGGAAATAAGAATTATTTAAAATTAAGAAAAATAAACACCAGAGGAATCAGTTGCGCAGAGTGGCTCACGTAAAATATGAATGTGGCCAAGGTTTGCAAGTCCAAGGGGAATCCAACTTTGTGAGCTTACCGCAGAAAAATGCAGGCCCCAGCCCTGAGCTCTTATAAAAGCGCTGAAATGAAAGAGTAAAGTCCTTCCCGAACATACAGAGAAAACTGCATAAATGATTGCAGCCCACAGCTTGTCAGGCAGTCCTCCAGCACCAAGATGCCGGCTGATAGTTACCTATCTGCAGCGCCTTCTTCATTTGTCCCTCATGCAGAAGAGAAGACAGGAAAAGTAAAATGTGTTCCCTGGCAAATGCTAAAGTGAGACTTTGGTACACGGAAAAGAAATCTCTCCTGGTGTTTGTTTTGGCAGGAATCGTTTCAGCAGACACTATTACAATCCTGTCCGCTTGCAAAGCAAAGCTGCAGCTCCACATATTATTAAAACTCCAGGGCTGATCACTTTCCACCCGGCAGTGGAAGAGCTAGCAGAACACAGGCAAACCTGTTTGGTCAGCAAAGATGTTTTTTCATTAAAAAATACAACAGCATTTTCTCTGAATAGAGCAAGCTGGTTGGCTTCAAGCACGGGGTAGAACAGGGTCCTTCTGAATAACAGTGCTGAGCATTCAAAGTTGAAGCCCCAAATCTTTCCTCCCCAGGCACTGGAGCTGCCAGCAGCCACACCACCTCATTGCCAGACCTTGCACAAGTGAGCAGGGAGCCTGGAAGAGGTGGACAACCCTGGCCTAGCATTAGAGCTGCTCTTCATGATACGTGAACCATGGGCAGTTAATTCTCTGCACATCAAAGGCAGCTACAGGAGTGAGAGCAGTTTGTCTAGATGCTCCAAACCCAGTTTTGTGTCTGTTAGAGTGATGTGGCAACACGGGCATGTGTTTCTGCAGCTTCATGGTGGCTGGGATCTCTGGTTATCCATCCTACTTTCAATTCCCAAGTACCAGCTCATGGACACTGATGTAGGCTATAGACACATCCCAACTGCAGGCCTGCCTAGTTCCTGGCAAATCCCCCTGGGATCTCACCTTGGACCTCTAAGTTTCCCCATGTCCAGATGGAGGTGGGGCAGAGAAGTTTCCAGGAACGCAGGAAAATCTCCTTCCAGCTTTGTGCAATCCACCTGCCCCAGCCCTCCTCTCAGACACAAGTAGCAATCCGAGGAGACAGCAGTTTTGCCTCCAACTCCTCCAGCATGCAGAGTCCTCTGCTCACAGTGAGAGCTGCTGACCTTGGACCCCAGAAATAGCCATTACACATAAAGCACACAGCTCACTCACAAGCTCGGGTATTCACACTGCCATACTGCCTTTCTTTCATCTCACTTAAAATATGCCTTGTTGGCTGATTATACTGCAGTATCATATGTGGTGTAGTGTTAGTGAAACAGTGGCATAAAAGAACAATATTCATCACACGTGAATGAAAAAATCAGAGTCTTTCGTGGTCAAAGTTACCACAATGTTTATTTACCAATGTCAAACACTAAAGTGCTGCCTTTCTCCTGAAACATTTTCTTCACTCTGTGTATACAGTACTGGGCACATGTTTTATTTTACATGCCTTGAAGCCCCAGTGTGTTGTGTTATTATACTTTTTGATAGCCTGTAGAGCTAAAATGAGAGCAAATAATTGGTCTCCATGTGTCAGTATAACCTCAAAGAGCTCAGTCTTTCTCTTATGAATGGAACGGTCAAAATCAGAACCAGTGAGCCAGGATTTTTTACACTTTAAGCCTATAATTGGCAAGAAGAACTCAAAACACCCATCTGTCGCTTTTGCAAATAAAAGCTGCTTTTGAAAAATGTATTTACCCATGTCTGTTTCAAACAGTTACGGGTTAAACTACCTCCTCAGCAGGTGTTCAAGTTGACATCATGAGCTAGTGAGATCTGTGATCCTTCTGCTGATCACAGTGGAATACTTTTGATCTCCACTACCTGAGGAGCTGCCTTATGAACTAAAATGAAATGCAAAATCCCAGGCATGATACTTCTGCACAACTGAAGCCACCCACAACATTGTTTATGCCCGATTTAAATAATTATATTTTCTATTTCCCACACAGAATGTGCATGCTAATTCTCCCTCCCAAGTGCTATCTAGAACATTTGGAGACTACTGTATTGATTCATATTTAAAACACGAAGCCTTCAAGATGACTTAGGCCCGATGACTAATGACTTCTCAAAATGAATTGACTTGCCCAATGAAATTGTCCAAGTCTGTATTCTCCCCTGGTCTGACTGTACACTGTCTTTTATATCAATGTCAAATAAGCACAAATGCAGCCATTGAGACTTGAGAACACGTACATCAGTCTTGATATTTGTGTATCGTGATGTATTACTTGCTTTACCATTGTCCTCCTGTTTGTCTCGGAGCCACTTGTGATTTGCATTTGAAACAAACCATATAACAAATCCTATAGGCACAGTTGTGTTCCTTGTGCGCACACTGTTAGCTGACACCAACAGCCGCTGAAGACCAGACCCAAGCTCTCCTGGACCCAACAGTACAGACGTCTCCATTGGTTTTGCGGACAGTTTCATGCTCATAGCTGTACACATGCATTGGACCTCTCTCACAGAAAAAAAATGTGGGTTTTTTTTTCAGCAGTACTACATGGTCAGTGAAGACTGTATTGAGTAGTATGTTACCCAGCAGTTTGCTATGGAGGGAGTAGATTCAGCAGTTTTGCAGTCTGTATTGCTGGACCATTACCTGCTCCCAACTGAGATTTCTCACTTTCTAGTGTACTGATAGCTGCTTCACTTTAGGAAATCTTTTGCAGGTATCACTGAGAGCCAAGATCCTCTTTGCACAGAAAGTGTGGGAGTAGGTGTATAAATCTGACAAAGAACTTCTCTTTGCACTCAGTGGATGTTGTGATTTACTGTCACTTTCTTACCTACGAGAACCTTAAAAGACAAAGGTAAGAAAGGACCAACCGTTCCACATTAATCACTGAACAGAACCAAATCTTTCAAAAATCATACCACTACAAAACCATGAACTTTTTTGTCAAACTAATGCAAAAGTTTGCTGAAGAGCTATTTGCATTGATGGTTGACACCCAATACACCTCCCAGTCCCCTATTAATAAACAAACAAAAACCCAAGAAAAACAAACAGAACCCAGCAAGTCCAGTGATCTGTTTAGGAACAGGGATCCAAAAAGTTTTAGGCATGTTAGAAATAATCATATGAGTGCTACCTTAGTCTGCCCAATATTTCTTTTTTTTTCAGCACTATTACAGAGTTTCCAAATGAATACAGCAAGGAAAATATTTCCATGTATTAGGATTCACATAAGTAGTAAAAATTTCCTGTACTACCTACCAATAGGTATTAAAAACAAAACCAGATAATTCCTTTGCAGGTGAGAAAGGAACTGGTTTATATTTGTACAGTCCTTCTAAAATAAATGTTGTAAATATTTATTAAGAACTATTAATCATTTGTATTTTCTCATTGGCCCCTTCTACTCCTGTCAGTGTATATGTAAAGGCATTTCCTGTCAAAACAGAAGACGATTTTTTCTTTCCCATCAGTGTTCTTCCTACAATATTTTATAATAAAAGACATGGCACCCACATGACCTCATTTCAAGCTACCTAGAAGCATTTGGAAAGGTTTATGTCTTTAACTGTGCTGAGGTGCCTGGTTTGGCAGAGAGGGTCCCACGTGAGAGAAAGAATTCTTTTTTTACAAATTTAAAATAAAAATGGTTTTGTACTTTAGAGAGCTAAAGAAAGCAGAGCTGTTCATTTCCATATTTCTCCCTTTAAAAAAATCCTTAAATGGATGACATATTTTACAGTGAAGTTGGTCTAGTCATAACGTGGCCGAACCTGCAGGGATATTTTCATAATACAATTAAAATAGCCAGGTTGGAAGAATATAGAGCTTTCCCCAACCTAAAATTAAACTGGGCCACATCCAAGAATTTTTATTTTTTACTTCCGCATATGCCAAAACAAATAATGATAGGACACTAGTAATCCTTCTTGTTGAGCTGTTCCTGACTCTTGGAAGTGCCCCTATTTCAGTCCTTCAAACAAAGAAGCAATTAACCTGTGTTTAATAACAAACCTTTCCAGTGGATGGCTCCCAGGATAGCCTACACTGTTGTTCAGTGGCACTCAGAATGAAAGCACTAGGGGCACTTCCTGGGTAAATCACAGCATATCCTGAGCCCAGCATGGGCTCTCCTTTCATAGAGACCCTCCAAGATCAGGGTCTCTATGTAAGAGAGACCGGGGAAAGATGACCGGGGCCAGGCATATCTGCATTTCCCACAGGGCCTCTTGAGGCCCTAATTCCCAACAGGGCTTGCCAATGTTTTGATTTCTCCTTGTCCTGCAAAGAGCCACTAGACTATATTGCCCAACAATATGAAGACCCTCTAAATGAAATCCTAATCCCCAGGGGTGATAAGGATTTCACTGCCACGGTGTGGGTTTTGTGAGCCTTGTGCCATCACAGCGCCACAGTTTGTTTTTTTCATTCTCTTCACCTTTGAAAACCAACCAACCAACCAACCAACCTAAACCCTATGCTGGGGCATTCTCGTGTGGAGCAGGACCGATGCACCCCTCCTCCTGCATGCCCTGGCCATGGCTCCCCATGGCCGCATTTGCCCAGCGGGTTTCTGGGTACGGCGGGGCTTGGGGACAATGCCATTGCCCTCCAAAAGCCAAGTCCTCCGACCCCAGAGCTCTGCCCAGGGCCATTCACAGCTTTCATTTGCCCCAGGCTGCAAGAGCTCTGCCACACTCCACAGATCTGCAGCATACAAATCAAAGCCTGACTGCTAAGCCTGCCTACCTTTCCCACTTTCGCGCCTTAGTATTATTTACAAATATTTCCCCCTTGTCCTTTATTTGTTGAAATCTCTGCCTGTGGGGGAAGGAGGAAATCCTCACCTGCCTAACTCAGACGTAACCAAACAGAATCCCTTTCAAAACAGATGTCTTCAGACTACAAAGCTCTGTGCATTTCACCTGATTAATCATATCGGAAAACAGCATGCAGCGTCCCCTGGAGCATAATCCCTACCGCACAACTCCTGCTTCCTGCTGCGCCTGTCTCCTTACTGATGCTCATGCTGACAACAAATTAGGAGAAATAATGAACCTCAAACAAGGAGAAAAAAAAAAGCACAAAACCAAGAGTGATCCCACTTACTTAGTGGTCTGTTTGTTATCTGATGTTCAAGTGTACCAGCAATAGCAGAGAACTGGAAGGAAAAGAAAGGCAAAAAAAAAAAAAAAAAAGATGAGGATGTGGTGCCAGAGACTAATAAGCTTACTCTACCCAAATACATGTTGTCAGAATTGTTCCTTGAGGGCAGAGGAAGCTGACAGAGAAGGGAACCTTCAGTTAGAAGGATAAGAAAAACAGCATTAAAGAATTTTACCTGAAAAAAGGTCTTCCTTCTTAACATTGAAAATAAAGTGCACAAATTCTACTGTAAATAAGAAGGAAGCTGATAGGTAGGAAACTAATTATAAGCCTGGTTTATAGAAATTTCCTAGCATGACAAAAGGACATAAAGTAAATCAGTGGCATGGAGAGTTCAAGACAGTAAGGAGATTTCTAAGACTGCTAAGAGTGAAAGGAATCCCAGTAACACAGGCATTCCAGACCCAGACAAAAATTCAATTATTGTTAGTAACACACAAAACCCACCAAAAAAAAAAAAAATCAAGGGGAGGGTGAGCAGCTACTAAAACACGGCATTTTTGAAAAACAACCCCAAAACCAGGTATGGAAAACTTGCATCCAAAAACTGTACAAAAGGTTTGGATGAAGTGTTCATGCTCATGCATTGAGATGTTTTAGAATATGACGGAAATTCCAGAGGACTGGACAAAAACGAAATGCTGCAACAGAGGACTGACAAATGGGTGTCCTGGGTAGTCAGAGAAATGTCCGTGGGTGCTGGGCTGGGACAGTGGGGTGGAGCAGAGGTGGGAGGCAGCAACTACATTGCACAAGGCTGGTGATTCCTGGTATCTGATTATGAAGAAAAGGGAGGCACTGGTGCCCACCAACCCCCGGGACACACTATATTGCTGGCACCAAAGCTGATGCCAAATTTATACTACACTTATCAAGGAACAGCCAAACTAGGAAGCATGTAATAAAGTGTCAGCGTAATTGGAAGTGAGGTTTCTGCCATAGGTTTTTGCAAAAACTATTAACATTACTGCGGAAAAAATATAAAGAAGCCTAGCAGTAAAATATGGCACTGAAATAAAATATAGGCTAACACAAAATAATGACAAGATCAGGTTGCCACTGAATTTGGACCACTTGGGAAGGAACATGGAAAAGACAATGTTTAATTCAAGATAGCCAGCTGTAGGCTCAACCGTCTAGGAATAAAATGAGGCAGAGGCCATACTGAGAGGAGGGCAAGTCTACTCTGGAAGCAGCAGCTGAAAAAGATTTGAACTCCTGATGGCTAGTCAAGTGAATATGGCTTTCCAATTCAACCCTTTGGTCGACTAATGTGATCCTTGGATATATTAAATGAAGGGATTTTGAGAAGGATCAGAGCAATCTCTTCTGGCCCTGTAATGTATGTAACATCCAATACTAAAGGCACATTGAGCTTCCTGTATAGACAAAAAAATCCAGATGAACTCAGGGAAATTTTGACATGAAATTAATATAGCCTTGGGCCCCTAATTTTCAGATACTGAAAGCATACAGCCCTATCTGCAGAGCTTTTAAATTGACACTAGTCGTTCAGTCTAATACTACTTGCACAAGTTTAAAGGCTGGTTCATATCTCCAGCAGCCTTTCCACACACTAGAAATAATTTACAAGTTATAGGGACATCATAAAAGACCATAGCAAGGATCTGGGATGAAAGGATTGACATGTAAGGAAGCAGTAAAAGAATGAAATATGAATAACTTGGCTAAGAGATTACAAGGACAGCAGTATATAAAGCTACCTACAAAAACATTGGAAGAGTTTAAGTGCAATAGTAGAAACCCTGTTTTGAAGAATGCAAAAATACGTAAAAAGAAAAAGTGAGAAAGGGAAAGTCAAGCTTCTTATCAGGAAAAAAAAAAACTTTCCAAACAGTTAAAGTCATTAAATTGGTTTTTCAGACCATGATTTCAGACCACATTAAAAGAGACATTTCAAACTAGACAAGTAGGAATACGTGGCAACAAACAGTCAGAAGTTATTGGAAAAATAGACAGGGGACTATGACCTTCCCTCCCCCCCAATTTCTCTATCATATGATCCTACGAATAATTAGGTCAGATGTAAATGTTGGTTATATTTACATTGGGGATGGATATATAGGCCAAGACCCACAGTACCTGTAGGGACAACTGAGATTTTGGGAACAACTTTCCAGGCAATCAGAAACCTGTACAAACTACAACAGGACTGAAAAAGAAGAAATTAAATGAGAAGAGTTCCATATGGAAAGAAAATGTAGAAATTACAGCTGCAGCTACCAACAAAGGAAGGCAGGAGGAGGGAAGCAGAAGGGAGGTCAGATACCTTCATGTACCAAGCACATCCAAGATAACGAAGTAAAGTAATACCCAAGGTGATAAGAAGAGTATGTAAACATCACATGAAAATCAAGTCTGCTGACTCTAGCCTTCCAGACAATAATGGTGTAACCTGCAAATAAGGTATGAGAGAGGGAAGTGTCAGGCGTGATACCTCAGGGAGCGGAGAGAGCCAAGCAGATGAAATATTCCATCTTCTGGGGCAGAGCTTCCTGTCCTTCCTGCCACACCAGGAGCTGGCTGTGTGCTCAGCAAAGCTCCCCTCACCAGGGCTTTCCAGTGACTTCGCTGTAAAAACATGAGGCTGCTGGGCCTCTGCACACATGGGGTTGCTGTGTCAGAAGCGGAGTCCCTCACTGACACCAAGTCACACCAATAAAGTACTGAGCAGCTTGCAGCAAACTGACTGAGTGCTAATCCCCATTCTGGAGCATGGTCTCAGTGCTGGGTGCTTCTCAGGCCTCACGTGCAGGAAGAGGAAGATTTTTCTACTCATCTGGAGCTTTCTTTGTGGTCCAGAAGGCAGTATTTCATTGACACGTGGACAGTTTCTGTGGGACAAAGAGAACAGGGAGAAGCTCTAATGATGTACTACCTGTACTGGGTAAAAAGGGCCAGAGCAGGAGGAATAACTTTCTCTCTGGAGCAAGGGCTTGGGTCGTGACCACAGAGCAGACAGTCACAGCACAATGACAGTTATCTTGGGTGCTATAGGTATTGAGTCCACATCAAGATGCTGCCCTACAATATAAGAGTTGACTCATCTGCATGGTCATGGCCACTCTTAAGTCGCTGGGAGCTTTGCTATGAGGGTCAAGAATTTACTGTGTCATTTCCAAATGCCCAGATTGCCTTTTTGCTGTCAGGGAATGATTAATGCAGAATAACCATTCCCTTTGCCAGTGTTGTGCAGAGGTTAAAAATGAAGTAAAACACAAGCCAAGTGGAGTCATTAGCCACTAAACAGTACAAAAGTTTGCACAAAACCTATTCACTGGAGCTGTGGTGTCTCAAATAGTTCTGGGTTAAGCCACAACAAACAGACATCTCTGAATCATCATCTTTCTTAATAGTTTATAATGGTTTCCCATGTAGCCTTCTAAAACATCTTCTGGAAAATGACATACATTTCACAAGTTTTTCCAAATCTTGATATCCTTAGTTCAGAGAACAGAACCTAGCTTCTCTGCTGATAAAGCAAATTGAAAGCTGTGAACCTCCCCTCACAAAGGCAGAGAATTTGGGTCAATCTCTGCTGTCAGAGATTCGTAGCATATTGATCATTGTCCAGCTATGCAAACATTTGCAAAAATAATGTCAAAGGCAAGATATTCAAAAGCACTTAGTTCTCTTTGAAGTCAATGGCCTATCTTCTAATCCTACAGATCTCAAAGATTCGCTTCCCTGTAATTTATTTAATCTTCTTATTTATAGATGAGCAGGTCATGTGGAAAGAAAAGACTCTTCACAGAATGTACTGTATGCATTTTTGCAATTAATACACCCCCATCACCATTAAACAGTCCAAACAGGTCAAATTGGGTCCAAAATCTCTTTCATCAGAAACACAGTACTCCCAAGTCTGCATTTCAGCAGGCGGAGCCACTTACATTTTTGCAGAGAAATAACTAAATATTACCCATGATGGATTATCAGTCCAGAAGGAACACAAAAGAAGACTTTGTCCTATGAACCGTGTGTCATTTGTCTGTCATTTAGCTTACTCCCTACCGCAACACACAAAAAAGTAAGAACTTATATTTTCAATAAAAAAATACGAGGTAATTACACATAGCTTTTGTGATAAGAGATTAAATGCTTCTAGGACATCTTGCAGGATGAACCACTGAACTTTAAACAAAAATTGTGAACGCAAATATAAAGTAAACAGAAGAACATAAATAGCCAGTGAAAGATGCTCCATGTAAAGGAAATGCTTAAAATGGCTGGTTTTGCAGGGCATGTATTAACTCCAAAATAACTTTCAGAGTCACTACAGACTATCTGCAAAATGGACAAAAGATGGCTAACAGCTTAAACAATTTCTAGAGTTTTCACAAGTCAATGAAACCAACAAAATCACAGAGCAGCACACAGAGGGAATGAAACAGAGACATATTAAAGCATACCGAATGGGAAGGTGGAATTTTGAAGAAAGACAGAGAAACCTAAAAAGGGAGAGAAAAAAACCTGTCTCGATGCTATCAGAGCCAAAAAATCAGTGAAGGAGGAAATCAGAATACTGGGGTGGAATGAGAAATTTCAGTCAAGACAAAACATCCAAGGCACTGTATGAAGAAATGCCTCAAAAAAGCACCAGCCCCACCATAAAAAAGTAATGAGCACAGAATGCTGAATAACCCAAAAACAAGCCATGGGACCAGAAATCATAATAACAAAACCCTCCCCACTATAGCAACTTGTATAAATTGTCTTACATCAAAAAATGGTATAGGTCTGTTCGTACAGATTTCATGAAAGAATGCCTTCCTTCCCTAGGAATAACTAAACACACGTTAAGTGACTTGAAGTAAAGTAGAAGCACCACTCAGGCAAGTCAAACAGCTGTTTAACATTGAGTTTTCATAGAAAAGAAGGCAGAACAAAGACCAAAACCATAGTAAAAATTATTCAATTCAGTTGTGCGAAACTGAAGAATAATTCATACCACAGTTTCCGTATCTCTTAGATTATTTTAAAGGGAGGAAGGAGAAAACCAACATGCCAGCTGAAAAACTTTACTCACAAAATAAGAGAAGAAATACCCACAGGGACAGTTAAGGGCACATCAGAGATATATGCCACCAACATTCCTGCAAAGCAAATTAGACTTCACTACCTTGATTTCGACAGACAGACAAAAAAATTCCTTTAGCTGATTGGCCTTTCTCCCTGGGGAAGAAATTCATTTCAATGAATACCAATTCATTTTAAAGGGTCTCATTGTTTAACTTGTTTTTCGGAACACAGAAGATGTCTCTGTGAAAAAGCTGTTTCTCTTTTATTTGAAATCTTCAGGGAGTTCTGGCACTGAAAAACTTGTAATTGATATAAGGAGGCACTAGTTCTTCTGTAGTTAAGGTGATGATTTCCTTTATAAGGCTTTATTGATAAATGTTTTTTCCAATTTCAGTCATTTTTGAAATATCTGAGATTCACAGATATTGAACAATCTTGTGCAGGTGAGAAGGTTTTGGAGAGAAAACACTGTGATGGGGACACTGGTTAACTCCATGCACTGAGACTCTACAGAGTGAGCTAAAACAGAGATGCAGGCAACATGTCAGTGCCTATCTCCTTGTCCACCCCAATAACCTGTTCAATAATGCCTGGGAAGATTTCACCAACAAGGCCAGGAAGAACTCGAAAGTTACCACTCTCACTAACAAGAGGTGAACTAGAGCAGTATGAATTCTTGAAGATTTTGGGGAAGAAAAGGATGGATAAAGAAGGCAGCTGTCTCTACCATAAAGGCTCTCAGTATACCATCAGCCTATGAAGATAGTCACCCTACTTCGGGGAACAGGTCTTTGTAAGGAATCTATCAGCTTTATTGGCATGAGCAGCCCTAATACAGGCCTCCTCTAGGCTGTAATCCCACATAAATTCTAGGGAGAGACCAGAAAAAGAAGGAGGGTTACCCCAGAGCTCTAGGAAGCATCTTGGGGAAGAAAAGGGTTTTATTTTAAACAAACCACACCTAGTAAAGCCAAGATTTTCAAAATCAGATGCATAAAGACCATGTCTGAGGACCCAAATATATAGCCTGATTTTTGAAACGGATAAGAGTCCACTGGTAGGCATTTACATATAAGAGGACATACTGGGTGTTCAGCCCTTTAGACATCTGATCAATGTTGGATATTCAGCTGACCCTGAATAGGCTGGCAATAGTTGATTTTCTGTGTAATGACACTGGTTGTCCTTTCTTGCTTCTGCATCACAATGCGAGAATAGGCAGGTTGGGTTAACTTCAAATGCACAAGTACAGTGTGAAGCCTGCACCTGACGGTGCTGCTTGTGCTTGGAAATGCTCTGTGAATAGCCAAGCAACAGGACAATGCTGCCAGCTCAGGCAAAATCAACTCTTGCCTTCCTTGGGAGTCTTCCCCGGGTTTGTGCATTTGAACTTCAGGGACCTATCATGGCAGATAAAGTTATCATGATTGCAAATAACAGCAGTCATGAGGTTGTTACCTCTTCACATACAGGTGCGAGATGAAGCGGAGAAAAGGTCCTCAACTTTCAGACACCACAGCCAGAGCTGCTAGTACAGTACAGGGGCAGTTAGTTGCATTGAGCCTGACTGTGGATGTATCACTCTTGGCTAAATTATACACACCCAGTGGCATTCCCTGGCACTGAATGGGAATGGAAGAGCCCACTTCTGAGATAGTCAAGCGCATATGACCAGTCTGTTGGAAGTGGTCTCTGGGCCTTTTCAGCTGCCAAGCTGTGTCAAGGGAGAACACTAGTTGGAGTGGTCGAAATCTATAGCAAGGAAGGCTCTAACACTCTCTGACCACAAGCAACCTCCTGCCAGTAGCTGGGAATGTTCCACCTGAATTTCATAGCATAGACACAGCCTGTCTGGGCTGCTCTTGGGGCAGTGCAATTTGGTAACGGCAGGTGTACATGGACACAAAAGTGCATATACGCTGTAAAGACAGCCTACGGCTCAGGAACAGTAATGCAAGTTCTTTTGGAGTCAGACAGAATGGCAATTCTTCATCAGTAATAAAAGAAACCTACTCCAGACACTTTAGTGGTCTCCCTGCACTGAAAATTCAGGAACTTCTCTCTCCCTTCTAGCCTTGTCCTTAATGAAGCTTCTTAATACTTTTGAGAAAAAATGTCCGGTGTTATAGCCAAGCCAAAGACTCTCCAGAGGGAAATCTGTTTTGATGATAATCTGTGGCACAGGATCACGCTGAACGTATTATCCACATCTATCAAAGTACAAAGACATCATTAAAACTAGAAATAACAGCATATTCACAGTGATCCCATTTGCTGCTGATAAAAAATGTGTGTTATATGGAGTGAGGAAGCAGAGAGTAGCAGTGATTAAAAATAAAAAGGATTCAGACTTGTGCAAATGGGCTTTGATGTCTGGGAAATCCTAGTTCCGTACTGAAAAATGTTCCTTGCACTGAGCTCACAAACTAATGTCCAGGCTAAATAGTGCCTGGACTGAAGTAAAGCATCTTTTAGGATGTTCCATCTGCCCAAGACTACAAACAGTGCTCTCAGCTTTCTTCCTAATACTAACGACTATCATGCAGACTGCCCTGAGCACACATTGGCAATGGCATGCCTACGAGACAGAGAGAGAGAGAGAGAGCTCTCCACTGACACAAGGATGTCTCATTTCTTACTTGTTAGTCAACTTGGAGGGAAAGATTTGGAATCCCACACTGTTTCCGTAGCTCTCTATGGATATTCCTCAAGAGAATGAATAGCAGACATGGTCCAATTTTTTCCTGCTCAGGCTCTGTACCTCTATGAAATCTGGTTTACTTTTTTCAAAGTCAAGTAAGAGATTTGTTTGAGATAGAGAATAGATGGATCAAGCAGACCTGTAAAGGTGATTTGTGCAAGCACTTCTAAATGCTAATCCAAGTTGAAAAGAGAGAAATAACTCTTATAAATACCTTTACTTCTGCCTTTACTTACTTTGTAAGTAGCATCTTAGCCCTGTTGTTTTGAGAACACACATACACACACACACACGCTTAATCCTGTCATCACCCATCTCATCACAGTTGTGAGAGGAGCCAGACAGATTCCATTCTTTCTCAATATTTATCAGCACTTAAATTGTCATCTAATTCCCAATCACTTAGTTTTTATGACTGATAGTAATAAAGGAGGCAGAAAGAACACAACAGCCTCTCCAGCACTCTGCTTCAGTTTGCAGGGCTGCCAGTACAGGAGAAAGTATTCTTGAGCTGTTGAGAAAATCTGTGGTCCAGCCATTGCTGGAGGATTCCAGTTTTTAAGTCCATGCTGACGAAGGCTTTCAGAGCTTTAAATATGTTCTAATAGTGATTGTCAAACATTTGTGCTGAAGGAGGCTTGCTCTGGACTACAGGCCTCCTCCAGCAATGTTAGAAACCTTAGCTTTCTCATACAGAGGGAGCCACTCTAACCCCTTTGATTCTGAGCCTAGGCCTCAAAACCCACAGTCTCGCTCTTTACCGTACCACCAGAAACACAAACCTCTTCTGATATTGGAAATTAAACCTCAGTAATCAGTAGGGAGTTAGAGTGAAGCAGGAGGCCACTTCCAAAATAAACCAATCTTTATTGGCTGTGTGGATTCAAAAAGTCAACTCTTGAGTCAGCTGCTTGGCATTTCCAAAATCCAAAGCATGTCCTATGTGTGTTTCTATCTCCTCCCTGCTCTTTGCTGCCCATTCAGCTGGGCAATGGTATTCAGTGGTGATTGTAAAAGCACACTGTAAAACAGAATGCAAAAATTATTTAATAATCTAATCTCTTTTATCATACCCACCTGAGTGAAAGTGCATCAAACTGCGGGGAACAAAAGAAGCTTCAGATCATAATCATTACCATTGAAGCCAGACACCATGAGTCTTTCTGTCTCTCTTTGTCTTTCTAACTCCTTTCATCTTCTTAAGCAGTTCTTGAATTGCCTCGTTTCTATGAGGCCAGTTTGCACATGGCCACTAGAGTGTTGCAATGCGTAAGTCTGGCACCACATATAACCGGGGGCGGGGGGG
>NW_009233955.1:0-12760 GCF_000690835.1 Fulmarus glacialis | reverse complement strand
GCACCTTTAAGAGTTCCTTCTTGAAGAATATCATTAAATACAGGAAAAATCATTGTGTCACTTGCAAAATTTACACTCCCAAAGATTTACCAAAAGTCTTGGTAAAGACTTACCAAAACCTGAGATTTTAAACAGCAGAGGTGGCTGAGCTATGCATTTACAATACACTTGGTGCAAATCATGGATAACAAGCCTCTACGGTGATCTAAACCATAATGTATATTCTGTGTGACCACACAAACTGATATCTTACTCTTATTTCACACTTTAAACTCATATTGAACTACTACAGAATAGAGTTAGGAAATTATATTGTTCTACATATAAAGCTGCAGATTACATTCCACGTAGTTTTAACGTTAAAGCACTTACACCCAAATCCCCGCATGCTAATTACCTCAGGCTTGCTAAAATCTGCAACAAGGCATAATGGATTTGTTATCTGCTTCTCCAACCGTTCCTGGAAAAATAGAATTCATGATAACAACACACCCACTTAAGGACACAACAGTCACTGCTACCTGACAAAACAATACTCTTCCTAGAGAGACTAAGAACCAAATATCCTTTCTTACTAGCATTGCTATTACTCTCTCCATTATTAATCATAGACTCGTTTAGGTTTAAGACCTAAAGACTTTTAAGATCATCGAGTCCAGCACCACAAAAGATGCATAAAATAATAATCTACTGCAAGTTTTGTCAATCAAAAATGGTCAGAGAGATGTTTCACATCCTTGTGGCAAGACCCATCTCTTAAACTGCTCTGAGGTTGGCTACCAGAGATTTTATAGGCAACTGGCTGTTTGCTTGTAGAACTTCCCCACTCAGGAAGAACAGGAAGCTACTGCTTCACAGAGACAAGACACTGAGCTGTGCATTTTCATATCAGAAGCACCTGGCGCTTGCTCTCAGCTTTTTAGAAGAATGTTTGAGGGCAGTCAGGATCTACTTTCTGCGGGCCCAAAAAGGCACACAGCACCATGTAGCTTGCAACCCCTCTTATACAAACTCATTCAACACCAAGAAACCACATATTCGTAGACCTTCATGGAGTCCCCAGCAGTACAGGGATAGGCTGCCCATTTTTTTTTTGTTTTTCTCTACACTGGCAGGTATTTTTGAAGTATTTCCTATTCTCTACAGTTTAGTAAATAGGTATCACTATTCTTACCCAACAAAATTAGTGTAAACCCAAATCACGGGTAACCAAATCATGTATCTGCTGAACTCTGCTTCCAGTGCTCAGACCATTAACACTCAAGAACCTGGCTATGTCAAGCACACACTTACAAAGTAAAACATCTTGGGTGTCTTCACTTGGACAGCTATGCCTCCATGTAAGTAAGGCTCCATATCTGACGTATCACCAATGCTGAAGGAATAAGGTGACACCACTGAAAAGAGAAGAGAATAAACAGTGACTGATAATTAAAAGTATCATTAGATACTACAATTCTGTATACAGTAAAGTGGGGTTTTGCTGATGCTTTTTATGCTGTAATTTTGTAGCGTGCAACCTTGCTTTGATAGCATAAACGCAGCTGATCCTCCTAACAGGATTGTACCTCTCTGCCAGTTTTTGGGCTATAGTATTAGTTTCACGTGATCTGTTATAAAATAAGCTTTTTAAAGTGGCAGCAGATTTAACAAGAATTCTGATGACCATAGCTCTGTAACAAAAATGAAAACACTCTCAGTTTTATTTAGACTGTGCACAGCAGTGTCCAGTATACTGCTCAGAGTAGGATTTTAGTCCCATGACTAGAACAACAGGCAATCAAGAAGGGCAGCAGGAGCATTGAAGTCACATCTTTCCTCTCATACCACCTGGACCATCATTCAGATAAAGCAAGATGACGCAAAAATTGTTAATTCATGGAAAACTGAAACCAAAAGCTGGGCTGTAATTAAGAGGAAGGGACTGAACACAGCACTAGCACTAGCAAAACAAAAGGGTCCAGAGAAAACAGACTCAACCACGTTTCAAAGGTACCGTTTTTGTCTCAGACCACAAAATAGTTAAAAACAAACAATCCCCACCCATCCGCTCTCTCTTCTGCTCCAGACAAACAGGCATTCAGATCTGGGAATTGGGCAATTCCTCAGCATCCAAAAGGAATGTAGTATGCCTTGAGACATGCATGATGCAGACCAAAGCAAGGTAAACATAAATCATGAGAATCACTTCAAAAGCATACTCAGAAACAGAGTGATGCCAATGCATGTCTGTACACTTACACTGTCACCCAAAAAACCATAAGGCAAACAATGACAGACAAAGTGGTGTTAATTTAGTCCAAAACCACAACAGAAGCACAGGCATTATGGGACCCTCCAAAAAACAAAACAGTTTTGTCAGCAAACTAACAACAGTAACCTCAGAGGCTGCCATCTAGTTTCCACTAGCTGAGAGTTTCCCCTGCTCCTTAAGCAGCAAGATGAGTTTGGAAAGACTTTACTCAATGGAAATGGAGTCAAGACAACACTAGGAATGCCTCTGCACCAGAAAGCAATTTTTTTGTGCAAGCTCACTGGAGGTCTGCACAACCCAGCACTCCTCCGGCTACAGTAAGTAACACTACTGTAGCTAAAACAGGCCAAAAACCAAATACCTTGCAAATGAGTCAGCAACAGTTTACCTGTTATTTGGTGTGTGGATCCATTCAAGCATGACATTCCATTAACTTCCCGAAAGGTTAAGAACTGTCCTGTTTCGAGCCTGTGTGGATGATTTTCAAGGCAAGTGACAATACCAGGATTTGACTGAAAGTGAAAATGGCAAAGTTAGCAAGGAGGGAAGTGTCTTGTGCAAAGGAGTCACACTTCATCGTAGACACATAGCTTTTTGCCTACTGAAACTGCAGCTTCTAATACTTTTAGCAGCTCAGTTCTGCCGTAACAAGGGAGTTGCCTATGATAACTTTTTCAGTCCTGTTATTTTCAGTTTAACAGTGTTTTCATAACACAGACTTTCTCATTTTTACCTTTTACAGTTCTCAGCATGTTAGCAAACTGCATTTGTTAGTTCTTAGCAGTCAAATTCATTGTTATGTCCTGAAGTCGTAGCAAATTTATCTCCTTTTTCCAAACCAAAACTTGAAAGTTAGGAAGCTTACAAAGCTGGACATCCTTAAATACAGGAAAGCCACAGCCTCAAGCAGATCACAAACAAACAAGCTTACACTTGCAGAAATCTCCGACATCTCCTCCTGTTACAGGATGTCATGCCAACCTCCCATGCACACAGAGACTCCTCTGCAGTCTGAGGACAGCTCATCAAGACCTTGTTGTGCAGCTCAGGCTGTTACATAGTGGATTTGCAAGCAAGCCTGGCCTATAAAGTCTCCCGCCATCCCTTCCTGAGCTCCCAATATTAGAAAGATTTCACTTAAGTAGCATAAAACTTAATTACAGTGGACTACATTCTCTGTGGCATGGAGAACGGCAAATGAGTTGACCAGAGAAAATTATTCTCTGATTTAGGGACAGAATGCCACCTTGACCCCGTCCACAGGATAAGAACAACCACTTGATGGTGGTTTTGGTATTGAGTTGTAATTCTGGTCAGTTTTACACTTCAGAGAGTGGAAGCAAGATACAAGTTATCAGATTATGAATCACAGGATATATATACAGATATATAATCATTCCTTGACTTGGCAGGCAATCAGCACAAGCCATGAAACGTAACTGTGTACTCTTTACGTAATTAATGAGAACAATCAAGTCATCCATTCCCTTTTAAAGATAGCAAAGAACAGGCTACCCAAATCATCATATCATGAGCTTTAATTCAGATCAAACCCAACTTGCTATACAACCCCTTCTAGTTTGGTTATTATTATATCTAGACCGGAGAGAGGACAAAAACTTGCTACTGGATGAGTGAGATTATAGTCTGGACTTCCAGAGTTGAGACAAGCAGCTGAAGTCGTTTGCATTTATAAAAGAATAATACAAGATCAAAATAACATCTTCTCTAACATTCTACACTGGAAGTATTAGCAATAATATCCTTTTCTCGTCACCTCTGCTTTGGTAGGTTAAAACTAACGTTTAAATTTCTTTTCAAAACAGGCTCTCAATCCCCTTGATCATTCCAGTAGTCCTTCCCTATATGTGCTGCAGTTTCTCATAAAAAAGGGCTATTTTCATGCCTATTTCAGGGCTTCCTTAGAAGACTTAACCTATTCCCACACCAAGGCTATGTCCTCTTCTCTCTGCATCTCCTCACTTATTTCTCTCTCTCTCTCAAAAGGAAAAAAAAAAAAGAAAGACTCAATATTGTGATGTTACATTGTAAGTAATGACCAGGAGGCATCACTATGCTCTACAATGTTAGCACGTTATCACTGGTTTTGACTAACACATGAACAAACTTTGTTTGCCTCTGCTATACTGCCAATTTTCAACTGCTTAGCAGGCTGCTGAAATGAAACACTGATTGGTCACATTGCCAATAACGAGCCATTATAAAAAAAAAATTAAAGCAGCACAATGACTTCTACCCCTTACTTGTGTTATATTTGAAATGAAGATCTCCTTTGGCTCCTCTCCTGTTGTATCCAGCACTTCAAATTCATCACCCAAGTCACAAAACAAACGTGAACATATTCCATATACATCTGCACTGATGAACTACAAGAGAAAGTAAAAACCATGAGTAACCCTAAAACAGCACAAGCCAAAGAAATAACTCTCACATTCAACCTTGTCCAAGGCTAGCAGGTTTAAGTTCTACAGTGGAAACCTGTCATGTGCATGCAGGCCACTGACTATATAGCACAGCATTCATGATAGACTTTGAACCTCCATGAGCATTTCAGAACCCCTACACAAAAAACAGGAATCACACCAATATGCAGTGAAATACTGTCATTTCTACTACTGTTACATTCGGTCTCAGCACGTTCTTTCGGAACAATTATGAGTTAACAGTGAAAACTATTTCTTTAACTGAACCTCTTTTTGCTTGTTTGTTTTGGTTTGGTTTTTTTTCTTTTTTTTTTTTAAAGAACCAAGTTACGGTTATCAGAGCTGGTATCCAGATAACACCAGCCACATGTACAGAGTAGCAGCATCATATTCCCAAAATTCATACTGCTCCATCAACATGTTATCTGCATAGAACTATATAGCTCATAACCAGCTTTCTCCATTTCTGGATAGAACATGTTGGAGGTCCAGAATGCTCACTGTATGGATTATTCATGTGTTTAATTTTTTCTGTTACCTTAATAGGTGGCTGCTGAGCATGACAGAAATCATTAATCTTCTTCTGCAGCAACAGACTTACTTCAGTCAATATGACACACTGAACAAGAACAGAAATAAATATAAGACACCGAAAGCAATCAACATCTACAGGCTATGGAAAAAGTAGTACTAACAGTAAGGTACTCAGGTGTCCTGATTCCTTTCCCCCACACATAACACAGAAAGCAGTCTTGAGTCAGTTTTCTCATTACACATTAAAACAGATGGGTTACTGCTCCACAAGTTCTGGAAACAAGATAAGCAAGAGCAGGAACAGCAAATTCTCTTTTTTTTTTTTTACTGCAGCTGTGAAACTCAAAATCTAATTAGAACACTTATGAAAACAGTTACAGATATCTCAGAGAAAATTTAGATCTTGAATTTTAAGATTAAAGTTAGCAAAACAAACACAAGTGATACTCATCAGTGCACACCAAGAAGTCTGCACAAGCTTCAAGTACTGGTGCTCATCGAATTGCAGACATACAATTTCTGCAAGCATTCTTTTAAAGTTTAAGATAGTATTCGGTTACAAAGCATATGCACTGCATCCCATTCAGTTATACATGGCTTATTATATCTGGGACATTCAGAAACTTGGTGAGCCTGGGTATAACCAATAGCCACACAGTAAAAGTTCCCAACTCAGACTGAGCCTTGCACACAGGCAGGAGACAGCTGACTGAACAACTGAAAACATGCTCATTCCACCACAGAGGAGCTTACGTTTCATTAGATACATACATACATAAATGATCTAATTATATAGCCTGAGTTTCTACTGCCTGGAATACAAAATATATGTAGAACATCTGTGCTACGTAGCTGCAAAAAAGTCACAGTTTCACCTTTGACAACAACAACAAAAAATTGTATGGCAATCTCACTTAGCTATGTATTGTCACAGCAAATTCCGTAATAAGTGTCATAAGAAAGTGCTAGGAACACAAAACCACTGTTTCAGCCTTGAAAAAAACAAGCACGACCATTTCATTAGTCCAAATACAAGACCTACTTCTTTCTTTACATCATCTCAAAATGTACTTTAAAGTTTGTTTTCATTTTATTTACTTATATAAAAAAATCCAAGTTGTTTGCTCTGAGCAAAATACCACATACAACTGCTTTAAGAGTGACATACCTGGTACTGCTTTAGAAAAGACAGATCTGTGGTTTCATCCAGTGGCACAGTTGATGCTGCTACATGGACATAT
This sequence comes from Fulmarus glacialis, assembly GCF_000690835.1. NCBI lineage: Eukaryota > Metazoa > Chordata > Aves > Procellariiformes > Procellariidae > Fulmarus > Fulmarus glacialis. The sequence goes on along the minus strand of NW_009233955.1, from coordinate 6,287 downwards.
GGATTGAGTTCTGCAATACGATGAAGTGTGGCCTCAGCCCTGAAAGAACAGCAACTTTCAAGTTTTTTATGCATCTACAAAATTGTATTTTCAGTACAGGATTTCATACCACACATGCCCTACAAGAGTCCCTCAGGAAGTCTCCTGGCAACAATCACCAATTCATTTATTCACACTTAAATTCCTAGCAGGTTTAAGGAAAACAGCTCTGTCCAATAAACAACAGGACTCACTGGTGGTCTGGTGTCAATGGCTGTTTTCTAGACTCGCACGGGTGGCTGAGAACGCCCAAGGAAGAAATGCACCCTGGCCCCCACTATTAAATTTACATTACAAGCTCCCAGCTGCAAGAAGTGAGATGTTTGACTCAGACAGAACTCCAGTCCCAACCTAGACTTCCCCTAATACCTACCTGGGCATTGTACTCAAAGCCAGTAACTCCAGAGAAAGGGTTTAACAAGTATTTGATATGTATTAGCAGCTCTTGGACAATGAACTGTTATTTTTGCCACTGATGAAACTGTTACCCCTAGTCAAGTTCAGTCCTCCCTCACTCCAAAGACTTCACCAACCTGTTCTTTTGACTGGTAATATCATCTTCATGGATGAAGAAGTTGATCCCCAAATCCCATTTCGTGCACTGCTTGGTGTCATGAACTGTAAGAGCCTAAGAAAGTTCAGCAACAAACATTTACTGGAAGAACTGTACATGATCATAGCACCCAAAAGGAAGGATTAAGCCCCACATAAAATGCTGGAGGACTAGCACTGCAGAAGATTTAGTTGTACCATTACAAGAACAAGCTTCTTCCACCTCTTTTCCAAGAAAACTCTTACTGTTTGAAAGACAGAAATGCATCTGCGATATGCATTTCATTAAGCATTTTCCTCCCAGGTTGCAGTGATGAGAGCGTTTAAATACCGAGGATGATTTTTGCCACACTGCGATTAAGGGGCAACTGCGATCTGTAAATTAATGTACTCCCAAAATTATAAACAAGTTTTTTTTTTGATTGAAGAGTTTTAAAAGGTTTCTCTCTAATAAAATTAATCCCAGCAGCACAAAAGCAGTTGTTGGATTAAAAAACCCAACCATTCTAATATCTACACAAAAGGATTCTGATGGATGACAGAATAGGATAACATATTTTGCACAGTTTGGCTTTTGAGTTTGTATCACTCCATTTAGGAAAGGCCACTTTGTACAAAAAAATTAAATGTCTGATCAGCAGCTGGCTAAAATATTACACGAGCTATTTCAGAGTGCAGTGGACATTAACGTAAGACTCGGACCATACCACTAGAACATCCAGATTATTAGAAGTTTTCACCCTCAGGTCCTCAAATGTTTTGCAATCCTTCTACTGGAAGACAGTTTCAGAAACTTAAGATTAACTAGCTAGTAGTGTTGACCTTTTTTCTCCTGCTCACCCAAGAATATCCAACAACAGAACTGTTTTACATACCTTTACCCCAGCCAGAATTATATTTTTGGCTGAAAAAAAAAAAAAACAGAAAGAGAGAGGGATTGTTGCAGATTTCTTGCAAATCTGTAATTGAATAGTTATGTGGGTCGACAATAACAGTATGTCATTGCTAAGAACTTCACAGCTTAAGGGTTTGTTCTCTTTTACATTTGGCTCAAGCATTCTACAGCACCACTGAAAGCAGAATAACATGAGCAAGGTTAAAAAGGCTCTCTACATTTGTCATTTGTCAGCTGTTCATCCCACAAGCATGATTACAGAGACACTAATGACAATAAACTGCAGAACCCCATGACTCTGTTCTGGCATCCGGTGCAGAGTACCCTTAAAGCCAACTGAAAGTGTAATACCCCAGGTAGGAACCAGCCAAGACAAGTCTTGCTCATAGAGAGTAAGGGAAATTGTTAAGGAGTCTCTTGCACCAGGGCAGTTATGCATTTTTCACCAAATTGCATCTGTTCTCCTACCTCCCATTTCCTACACAGGGACAATTCGGGCTATAGCTGTTCCTGTATTACATTCATTGATACTGATGCCTAAAGGAATAACTTGGATTATCCACCGTCAACCTTCACCCAAGACACAAGATTTTGTTAAAGCGATCTGGTCCATGGAAGCACATTTTAAAGTAAAATTTGAAATGTTGTTCTAGTAAAAAGCTTACTAGAGAAAAGTCCAGGATCTTTCCTGCATCTGCTATGTTACTCATATGCATCATGCACAGATAAATTCACTCGGATACTTCAGATATGCTTATTACATCTAAAATAAGCTTTACAAGTATTCTGGGACAGTATGTTTACATACATTTGTGTCTGCTTAAATGTTACCTAACTTACCAATCTCCACACCAAGACCACCTATACCACTCAGGAATACATGGGACTGAGCCATCTTCTGCATTGCTGTGTCTCCAAGAACATACCTCTGGCGACTACAGCAAAAATAAATTCATATCAAAACAAGATACAAATAAAGTCAAGCGCATATGAAAGCAAGTCAAGAATTCCCAGTCATTTCCAAAAAAGTTCAAATATTTTCAGTTATTCTATCATCCCAATCAGTTTCTAATCCGCAATATCAAGTTCTGCAGATGGGTGTGTGTCACTAGTGACACGTGCATAGTTCTATTTACCAGCCCTCTATTCAACAAGCAACTGAGGACATAACATGCATCTACCTGAACTGTATAGTGCTTTAGGAAATAAATGTATATCAAATGTAATATTTGCACTCACAACCCAAATAGTGAAATGCATTTAGTACAGACCTTTTCAGTGCCAGGTTTCAGTGAAGAGAAGTAACTTTTAATTTTAAATCAGTATAAAACCTATTCAGGATAGTAGGTTTTTAGAATTAACTATTGAAGACACAAGCAAGCCAAAGAATTTCTTTGTTATCAGAAATCTTCAAACCAGAGGATGCAGCAGCTTTTGTAGCTAGATCCTGAGCTCTGAAAGATTCTTAGTTTCCAACTATACAATTAAACTTAAACCATTTTAAACACCACCTTTTCCACCAAAGAAAAGCATGACTTTCATAAGACTAGTGCCAAAAAGTAAAGTGACACATACAACACAGGAAGCATTGCACTGAGTTAAAAAGAAGCCTCATTTGTTCAGCATATAGGCGATTTTTTTTATCTTTTTTTTTTCTTATATAAAGAAGCTTTTCATCCCACCACGTTTTTCCAGGGATATCGTTTGTTCCAGTACAGGCTCTCTGAACTATTGCCATGCCAAGTGATCTCAAGCCACTCCCAGCTAACAAATTAAAACAAAACTAATAATAATAAAAAAAAATTTTTAAAAAATCTGCCAAAAAACCCTACAAAACCCAACACCCTGAAGTCTGGAGGATAACAGAGATACTGATGATGTTCATGAGGACAGAGAAGTATGGCAAAGAATGAGAAATAAATGAAATTATGAAGGAGAAAAGTTACATAATGTCAAAAATGAAGGTGAAAAGAAGGTAGTGAAAGAAGATGAGGAACAAGAAAGAGAGGAATATCTACTTTGTCAAAGGGGAAACAAGCTGAAGGCAGAAAGAAAAATCCATTTTCCAAATAGAAGTATTATTCCTGTTTTCCAAAAAGCACACATTATTGATACTATTGGAACTCTGTACAACTCCATAGTATTCACCTACACTTTTTACTGGTCAAATACTTATAATGGTCAGAAAACACCTCTTATGAGACCAATAAAAGAACAGTTTTACAGAAAGATGGATCATATCCTCAATTCAACCAGTTCTCACTGCTAGAAGTGGGTTCTATTTCACTTGCTGAACACTTTGGGTTTTTTGCCTTACAAAACGCAGGACACAGCAGCACAAGTACACATACCTTTACCTAACCGGCAGTAGATAGTGTTTTCAAGCCTCACATTACTACACGTAAACGTAAGCGTTGCTGAAAAGTCAAGAGCAATGCTTAAAAATCAGATATTCTTACCTATACAAAGCATCATCAATTTCCATAGACTCTGCCGCCATGATGCAGTGTGATTTGTTTACACTAGAAGGGTTACAAAAAGAAATAATCTGGTTACATTGGATGCAATTTCACAGTTGGCCTCCCTTCCCCACCCCACTCTATTCTTCAATAGAAGAACTGGAAAACACAGAAAGCGATACATAGGAATCACTTTGAACATTAAGAAGCCTATAGAACACCACAGCATCTAGGTAATTAAAACGCACAGGAGCCAGAATACAAGAACCCCCAAACCTTCAATAAATTATTTCAAAATAGAGACACATTAATTTCCCCATTGAGGAGATGCAAGACTTAATTTTTGTATTTGCCATAGTTAGACTTAGTAAAAGTACAATTTCATTTTATATTAACAGCTCCAAGCTGTTTGACTTGCATCTACCTGATTGGTGCTTTTTCTTGAAGAGAAGATAGGAGATCCCTGAATGACTAGGAATAGTTATTTATGCTGCATTATTTCTATGTTAACTGAAAATCAATACCCAAAGATCTGAATTAACGCAACATTTAACTAAGATATCAAGTTAAACAGCTTGACAGGATTTTAAGAAAAAACACAATTTGTGTTATTAAGGCCTTCAGTCATTAGCAAAGACTTTTTCATTGTTAAGTTACCTTAGTGATAACTAAGCACTAGGATCAGGAACAAACTGCCACTGGGCAGCTTGTTTCTTAGTTATGCAAGCTGGGAATTCGTGCTTCCTGGACCTGGCAGGTGACTGCCACCAAATACAGGACGAGCAAAATAGACCCCATGTTTGACCGAGAACATCGGTTCCCATCGCTACTAGGAAGGTACACTTCTTATTTCAACTCTCTACAAACTGCCTTGGAAACTAGACATGGCTGACAACCCTTTCTACTAAGAGACTGAAAAGTAAAGGCCCAGACATACTAAGGAGTTTCTTCTCTGAAAGCGCAGATATAGTCTAAAACAGCTTTCAAGGCAATCCTGCCCAAAGGTGAACTCTTATTTACTGTTCAGATGGTTTTGGCAAACAGTTTAACATTTCTGAAGTGCGGCACCTGCAGCCTGTCCCAACTTGGAGACTACAACATTCCGACCTGAAATTTGTCCTTTTGATTTTTTAGGCTGAATTAGAAAGCACTGAAGTAGTGCAGCAAGGGACAGAGTTACATTGAAAGCAGGACACAAATCTCACCAGTGAAGCTCTTCCACAGTGTGGATACTGATTCCTACACGTAAGCTAGCACACAAGACAGTCAACATGAGGCACCTCCATCGCAATCTACACCACCGGTCACTTCAGTGCAGCTCCCATGCCCTTACACAAGGGCTGAAGACAAGCAATGCCAATGTTACTAGACCATCCTAGGACCCAGATCTCAAACCAGAGAGCAACATACCTCATCTGAGAGTCACGGGCTTCAGTCCGTGCTTAGGTAAAAGCCTTCATTTCAGCCACTGCCTGGGACACAAGACTGGAAGCTTCCCTCAAAGCAATTCAGCGCCATCTCGTAATGGCTCAGAGCAACCATCCCCGAGCTGTTCTGCTCCTCTGCGATCAGCCTCCACAAACAGCACAGGGACTCTGGGACTGCCCAACATAAACAGGTTGTGGTACTAAGGAGGGGAAGTTGATCTACCCCTGGATAAAAACACCCAGCTTCCTCTGCTGTGGTTGCTGACAGCCATCTCGATCAGTGTGCCCTCCCAAACAGCCTTTTGTAAACAACGAGGATGTGTGATCAACCCACAAGAGAGCTTCCTCCACCTGTACTGCACAGACCCGTTTGACAGTGGCTCTTCCAATATATTTATCAATTCCCAGTTGTCCTCCTGCATTCCCCGTTACAGCACTAAGCTGCTGCCAGCATACCTGTCAGGTATGGCAAAACATCTCCCTCCAAAAGAGGACTTAGTGATACTATTGTCAAGTGGCTCTAGGACAAAGTTTTGTTAACGTATTCCAGCATCCAAGTTGTATTTCTCATTTTAGTTCAACCGATATTGAATCTGTTTCAAAGAAAGGCATGTAATATGGTGGGGAAAAAAGCCATTCTAACATTACGTCCTAGGTCTTACCAGATGCTCGACATTTATACACTTCGCCTGTTTCCTTTTAAAAGCCAACGCTATCAGTTTTAAAGCCAGGCTTCTATTTAACTCTATAAGTAATGTCCTTCATTTTTTAAAGCCTCAGCTGCTTGTGGGACATAACCCAGGGACAAACTGAGAAGTTACGTGTTACCAAGGTCTAAGATGCTCCGAAGACCAGCAAAGGCACAGGAGCTGTAGCGGTGGGCCAGTTTCACAGTGTTTCTTACCTCCAAGTCAG
>NW_009233954.1:0-228 GCF_000690835.1 Fulmarus glacialis | reverse complement strand
CCAGTGCTCGTATTACACCCAGTGCATGCGGTACACCCAGCGCACGCAGTGCTTGTACTACACCCAGTGCACGCAGCACACGCAGTGCATGCAGTGCACCCAGTACATGCTTTACACCTAGCGCACCCAGTGCACGGAGTACGCCCAGCACACCCAGTACACCCAGTGCTTGTATTACACCCAGTGCACGCAGCACACCCAGTGCACCCAGTACACCCAAAAAAAAAA
>NW_009233953.1:0-2501 GCF_000690835.1 Fulmarus glacialis | reverse complement strand
GCGAAAGCACAGCCATCCTCGAGGAGGAACTCAATTAGCTGAGCAGTGACTCCGGCCCCTCCGGCGGCCGGCGATGGCCGAATCCCTAGGGATTTGCCCTGGAAAACGTCGGCTCAGCTGGATTTTGCTGAGCGGGCAGCGCCCATCCCCGGGAGATGGGCAGCCGGGCTCGGGATAACCCTCCCGTTACCTGCCTGTTTGCGCTTTTCTTTTTCCACTTTGCAACCTCCAAGTCAACAGAAGGTCTAAAATAAGGAAAATGTGGGGAGTGAGTGGAAACATAGAAATAAAAAAGGCGGGCTCAGCGGGGCGGGGGGGGAGAGGGGAAGCGATGGAGCTGTGTCCCTGGCCCTCCCGCTCCGGCCGCCGCAGAGGGTTCCCCTCGGGTCACCGCCTCCTGTGGGGTTTTGCAGGTTTTCTGGCCTTTTGCAGGCGTTGGAGGTCAGGTCCCTGCAGGTAAATGGAAACCCCGTCCGAGGAGCAGCAGTGTTTTGATCGGCTCCCCTCCGAGGGGAGTCCTGCGTGACCCGGGGGGAGATGGGGCCGCTCTGCACTGCCAGCTCAGGCTGTTCTGGGGCTCCTCTCTTGTCTATAAAAGCCTAATTCAAACTATTCTTCCCTTTTTCACCCCTTTTTGACATAAATGTATATAGGTATCTATGTATGCATACATATAGGTAAAAGATATTATCCTTGTATACAAATGTATATAGGTATCTATGTATATATACACATATATGTAAGATTTTATACTTATACACAAATGTGTATGTGTATATATACACATATATAGAAAAGATTTTATCCTTATACACAAATGTATATAGGTATCTATGTATATATACACATATATGTAAGATTTTATACTTATACACAAATGTGTATGTGTATATATACACATATATAGAAAAGATTTTATCCTTATACACAAATGTATATAGGTATCTATGTATATGTACACATATATAAAAGATTTTATCCTTATACACAAATGTATATAGGTATCTATGTATATATACACACACACATATATAAAATATTTCATCCTTATAGACACGCACACAGATATTATACATATTTGGAAGGAGCTTATGGAAAAAGCCTAGATGGGACTCATGTTTCCAGGGATCTCTGAGTGTGTCGCTCCAGGAAAGGAACTGCTTCAACTGCCGGGAGATGTGTGATCCCCGGAGAGGTCAGCCATGAAAAGTATTAATTGTCCAACTGGCCCCTTTTTCCCATCCAGAAGAACAGATCTTTTCTATCCTACAGAAATTTTTTTCTTCTGATATAATCTAAACTGAGGGCAGCGTAGACTTCATTTTCCATGAAAACCCATCCAAGAGGGTTGCTGAAAATAGACGGTGCTCTGAGAACAGATACCAGAAAAAGCCAATGCGTGGGGGGTGGGGAGCCAGGTCAGCCAGGGCAAGGAGTTCTGAAAAAAAAAATTAATAATAATAATCTCAGTTTGAGTTAATTGAGTTGAAAAGCAGCTCCTCAACGCCCGTGTGGTCGGGGCCGGAGGATGCACCACCCTGGGGATACACTGGCCGTGCTTTATCAGCCTGATTTTATTTACCAGCAGGTGGGAGATGGGTTGAGATGCCGTATCCAAACTTCGGAATTTCACAAAGGTTTACCACGGTGGAGGCATTTCCTCCAGAAAACAAACAAATGGAAAAAACCCCCAAACCCAAACCCACCCCCTCCAGACCTCTGCATTTTTGGGATGGAGTCGGCTCCCTTCGGCCCCGAGCTCGGGGCAGGGTCTCCTCCCAACCCGGCCTGCAAAGTTCGGGTTTTCCTGATCCATAAATACACAGCCCAGCTCGTACGCTGTGGCTCGGGATCAATTAAAATATCTATTAAGTTGTTATCTATTAGGATATCTATTAAGATACCAGGTTTTGGAGGAGAGAGAGAGAGCAGCTTCCTCATCTTGGCAGGGAAAGGCAAAAAATGCTGGTTGGATTTAAAAGCAATAGTTTGTAATTCTTTTTTTCTTTTTTTTTTTTTTTCCCCTTGTTTAATTGAGGTTATTGGTTTGGGGCTTTGCTTTTGGGGGTTTTCATCTTGCAAACCCCCCTGGTTTGGTTCTTACAGGTGTCCGAGGAGGCGGTGGTGATCCCGGGATGGATCCACACCGGTTGCAATTCAATCCCAAACCTACCACGTGCAAAATGCCGAGCGAAAAAAAAAAAAATGGCAAAGCGTATTAATTGCCGGGCTGTGCCACGAGGGCTGCGGGGTGGGCCGCTTTCGGGGGGAAAGGGAGGACGTTTGGTGTTCTTTGAGGCAGGCTGAGGCTGGGGTGTCAAAGCCCTTCCCGAGGGCAGGGTTTGGGGTTTGGAGTCACACGGCGCGGTGGGGGAGAGGTAACCCCTTCCCTGCCTCCGTTCTCCTGGAGAGGTGGCTACCGAGTGTTTTCATGTGAAAGCCCCTGGGCCGGCTGGTCCCCAAACCCGGCGGGGCGGTGGAGGAAATGTCCTCTGAGCGGG
>NW_009233952.1:0-4589 GCF_000690835.1 Fulmarus glacialis | reverse complement strand
AGCTTCGTTGCCCTTCTCTGGACACGCTTAGCAATTGCTTAGCAATTACCGTCATGGTCAAAACAGGCTTGAATTGGGGAAGATTAATATAATTTATTGATAATTAAAAATAGGGTAAGATGGTGAGAAACAAAGACAAAAACTAACACACCCTCCCCCCATGTCCCCTTATTCCCAGGCTCAACTTCACTCCTTCACTCCTGACTCTTCCCCTACCCCCTGCCACCACCATCTCTACAGCGGGGATGGAGGGTAGAGGGCTATGATCAATACATAGCAGTTTCTCTCTGGCACTCCTTCCTCCTCACACTTTTCTTTTGCTCCAGCGTGGGTCCTCTCCATGGGCTGCAACTCCTTTAGCAAACATCCATCCACTCCAGCAGAGGGTCCTCTGTGGGCTGCGGCATGAATATCTGCTTGACCATGGGCTGCAGGGAAATACCTCCTCCTCCCCCTCTTACCTTAGTGCTTGCACTGCTGTTCTCACTCTTTTTTTCCTTCGTCCTCTGCCTGTGTGGCATTTTTTACGTTTTCTTAAATACATTTTTACAGGGATGCCACCAGCTTTGCTGATTGGCTCAGCTTTGGCTAATAGTGGGACTGTTATGGAACCCTCTGTGACTAGCACGGGGCAATCTTTTCCCACAGAGGTCACACCTGCAGCCTCCCCACTACCAATAGGGACTTTTGCCATGTAAACCCAATACACTTGAAATCCTAGAACATCATAAATGGCACTAGACATCCATATTTAGGCAACTGAATCCCGTGCCACGTGGTACTCGATTCATGCTCCAGCTGTCACCTCAGAAAACCAGTCCTTCTATCTGGCAGGTGTTTCAGATACCTCAGAACAGGTGAAAAGGCACTGGGCACCTACAGTAGGCACTGCAGTGGTATGATGAAATCCACCCCTTTGACAAACCCTTCTTTAAAAAAAAAAAAAAAAAAGTCCTCTAGCTTGTAAGGGTGAGTGAATCGATGCCTGCAAAACCAAATAACATTGGTCTTACATTTCTATAAAAAACAGAAAGAAAGATACATAGGGAGGGAGGGAGGGAGGGAGATAGATAGAAAGATAGACAGACAAACAGGCAGGGAGGCAGATAGACAGACAGACAGACAGATAGATTTGGCTCAGCTTTGGCTAATAGTGGGACTGTTATGGAACCCTCTGTGACTAGCACGGGGCAATCTTTTCCCACAGAGGTCACACCTGCAGCCTCCCCACTACCAATAGGGACTTTTGCCATGTAAACCCAATACACTTGAAATCCTAGAACATCATAAATGGCACTAGACATCCATATTTAGGCAACTGAATCCCGTGCCACGTGGTACTCGATTCATGCTCCAGCTGTCACCTCAGAAAACCAGTCCTTCTATCTGGCAGGTGTTTCAGATACCTCAGAACAGGTGAAAAGGCACTGGGCACCTACAGTAGGCACTGCAGTGGTATGATGAAATCCACCCCTTTGACAAACCCTTCTTTAAAAAAAAAAAAAAAAAAGTCCTCTAGCTTGTAAGGGTGAGAGAATCAATGCCTGCAAAACCAAATAAAATTGGTCTTACATTTCTATAAAAAACAGAAAGAAAGATACATAGGGAGGGAGGGAGGGAGGGAGATAGATAGAAAGATAGACAGACAAACAGGCAGGGAGGCAGATAGACAGACAGACAGACAGATAGATAGATTCATGAAGAAAGTGTTTTTCTGTAGTGTCTGAACAGGATTTTTCTCCCTGAGACCTGGTATTTTGAGCAGATGACTATTTGCGTAAACTTCAGAGAAAAGCAGAATAGGGAAAAATGAAGCAAAGTTTAGTATATGTATTTAGGGTTATTTTTCAGAACCCAGTGGAGCCTTTCATATTATGGCAAAGAGCAAATGTGTGAAGAAGCCAGCTGCGGTGGGTTGGCCCCAGACAGCAACTAAGCACCCACCCAGCCACTCACTCACTCAGTCCCACAAGGGCATGATGTTAATGGTATGTGATACATCCCTTGGGCCGGTTTCGGTCAGCTGTCCTGGCTGTGTTGCCACCCAGCTTCTTGCCCACCTCCAGTAGCGGGGTAAGTTCAAATCCTGAAGATGGTGGGCTCCACAAAGCAGCCTAACAGGGAATTTGCTGCCTCCAGACATTCATCCAGCTGGACCTCTGCAAGCAGAGAGGAAAAGTAGAGGGGGACCACAACTCAGTAAGGGAATACAGTGTGTATTGACAGTCTCATAGACTGCCGTACAGGAGCACTGGGAAAGAGGAACATGGGTCAATGGGCGTCAGCTGTGGATTTGATGGGAAAGGCCCAGAGTGTGACTCCTCCCAGCCAAATCTTCTTACCAGCTTGGTCCCGCAGCCACCTACAAGCTTTGGCCTCCAGAAGCTCTGACCAAGATACCTTCCATTTATACTGGTGCAACCAGACTAAGGCCAAAACTGTGGCCCAGACTGTTGGCTGCACATCCTGTGGGGGAAAACAGAACAATCAAGGGGAAGAAATAAAAAGAAAGGTCAGACCTAAGCCCGCACGTGGAAAAAGTAAGACCTCCGCACATACACCCAAACTCTCTAAGCTTCTGAAATCCTCAAAATCGGAAAGTTCCCAGGTACCTCTGCTGATTCCACCCCACACCCTCCACGCCCGCCTTCCACAAGCAGAGAGGCTCTATATCCCGACTGCTTTGATCTCTTCCTCTCAGTTCAGCTCAGACTGGAAACTTGGAGCAGAGGAAGGTTCAGCTCATGACAGTGCCCCACTCCTGCCCCTGATCTGCTTACCTCACTGGGCCTTTGTCCCTCAACATCAGCCTTGCTGAGCCCCAAGACCGAGGCCAGGGCTGCGGTGAGGGCCCAGGAGCCATTTGCTTTCTGGAGTGCCACCACTGCCCTGAGCCCAGAGAAGTCACACAGTCTCGTTGACAGTGGTGAAATTGTCCAGTCCCAACTGACGTTAAGTGCTGGCGGTTCTTCCATCACCTGCTCTTCAGGAGAAGGCTCCTGCTCTGGAAGACAGAAACATTCACACAGCTCATATGAGATAGGCAATGGCTAGTAACCTTAAAGTCTGCCTTCTCCAGGTATACTTAACTGTCCTCCATCCTCTCTGCACTTTCCCAATTTTTCCCAGTCCTCCACAAGCATCCTGAACTTTTTCCAGACCTCCCAGAGCATCCTCAGATCTTTCCAGTCCCTCATAAGTATCCTAAAATCTGTCCTATAGCTCTAGTTTACCCAGCGTAATTCTCTCTGAACACCCTTAATTCCACCTATGAGCATCACTAATGTTACTCCTTCCTGCCACTTCCCCCATTATAGCTCATGTTCACTGCTGAGGGCCCCACAGGGATCCTTCTCCATCATCCACTCTTAAAGCCACCAGCCTCAGCATGAGCTCTTCCTTTCCACATGCCAAGACATAAGACTTCTTTGGAGCTACAGCAGCACTGGATCACAAGAGAGTGAAGGTGAGGAGGGTCAAGCACAGCCCATGGGCATTATAGTCCCAGGCATGGCTCTGCTCTTAAATCAGGGTAGATTTAAGAGCTTTTATGGGCAGAAAAAGAAGCACTCGGGCACAGAGTAGTTGGGGTAGAACTAGGGGTCATTTAAGGCTGGCCTAAAGGCATACAGAGGTTGGAAGGGGCCTCTGGAAGTCCTCTCGTCCAAATCCCTACTCAAAGCAGGTCTCATTAGAACAGCTCGCTCAGGTACCTCTGTAGTCAAGTCTTGAATAGCTCTAAGGCTGGAGATTCCACCAGTTTTTGATTAACCTTACGATTTAAAAAAGAAAAAAATTTCTTCATACCCATTCAGCATTTCCCATGTTCCACCTTGTGTCTGTTGCCTCTTATCCTAATGCTGTGCACTTCCAAGAAGAGTCTGCCTCCGGCTTTCTATTTTCCTCCAGTCAGCCAGTAGTAGACAGAAATAAGGTACCCTCTTCTTAAAGATGAACAAACCCAGCTCTCTCAGCCTCTCCTCACTCAGCCCCCTCAGTGTAGTGGCCCTCCACTAGCTTCGTTCCAGTATGTCAATGCCTTTCTTGTAATGGAAGCAGAAGCTGGACACACTACCCCACGATGCAGGCTAGCAAACGGTGCTGAACAGAGAGGAAGGATCACCTCCCTGCTCCTAGTGGCTACGCTCTTGCTAATACAGCCCAGGATGAGGTTGGCTTGCTTTGTTGCAAGGGCACGCTGCTGACTTCTGTTCAACTAGTTGTCTGCCAGGACCCCAAGATCCTTTTCTGTAGAGCTGCTTCCTTGAGTGTGTGTGCCCTGGGCATGTATTGTTGCATAGGGTTATTCCATTCCTGATCCACTCCTGTCTCTGCTAGCTGGCTCTTTTTTGCTGAACTGTATGAGGGTAAAGCTAAAGATTCATGCAGATATTTTGTGACAAGCTTAGTGTTTGGGCGTGGCGTTAAGGATAGTCGGCGACAAGGATGAGGTTACTTCAGGGAAGTATTAAGGCATTTGATACTTAGTTTCCGGCCCAGAGTGGAGATGAAGGAGTTTGCTTTGTCCGTCACTCCATCCATCCCTATCACAATGACAGTCAGGAATTCTGGTCAGAAGATAAATGCTG
>NW_009233951.1:1342-1652 GCF_000690835.1 Fulmarus glacialis | reverse complement strand
GGAGCAGGCAGCAAAAATCCTTGTGCCCACCAGAAGAAAATGGTCTCCCTTCGGCATCCTTCACATCTGGATAAAATTGGGGAGAAAAAGCATTTTAAAGAGATTTTAAAAGAGGTGGAGCCCCAAGGCAGATGTCACCAGAGGCAATGGTTTCCATTCTCCAGTAGGAACGGGGAAAGGGCTGGCAGAAGGTATCTCCAAAAAGGGACCTCTCGCTGGCCGAACATCCTCTGCTCTCGCTGTCCCCGTGAGTATCACACCTTCCCTGGGGGAGGCCCGGGGACCTGTGTGGCCAAGCAGATGTTACACC
>NW_009233951.1:0-1315 GCF_000690835.1 Fulmarus glacialis | reverse complement strand
GGTGACCGGGCAGGTGTGACCCTGCCAATGAGAACAGGCAGAGGTGGCCATGCAGAGGTGGCCAGGCAGCTGGGATCAGGCAGATGAGACCAGGCAGAGGTGACCAGGCAGTTGTGGCCTTACTGAGGCAGCCACGCAGAGGTGACCTTGCCAACGAGACCAGGCAGAAGTGACCCCAGGCAGAGGTGGCTAAGCAGAGGTGGCCATGCTGATGAGACCAGGTAGAGGTAACCATGCTGATGAGACCAGGCAGGAGTGACCAGCAGATGTGACCATGCCGATGAGACCAGGCAGAGGTGGCCAGGCAGGTGTGGCCCTGCTGAGGTGACCACGTTGATGAGTCCAGACAGAGGTGGCTAAGCACAGATGGCCATGCTGATGAGGCCAGGCAGAGGCAGCCAGGCAGAGGTGACCAGGCAGAGGTGACCATGCTGATGAGACCAGGCAGAGATGGCTAAGCAGAGGCGGCAACGCTGATGAGACCAGACAGGGGTGATCAGGCAGATGTGATCATGCAGAGGTGACCAGGCAGGTGTGGCCCTACTGGGGTGGCCAGGCAGAGGTGACCATGCCAACGAGACCAGGCAGAGGTGGCTAAGCAGAGGTGGCCAAGCAGAGGTGGCCATGCTGATGAGACCAGGCAGACGTGACCAGGCAGAGGTGACCATGCTGATGAGACCAGGCAGAGGTGGCCAGGCAGAGATGACCATGCCGATGAGACCTGGCAGAGGTGGCCAGGCAGGTGTGGCCCTGCTGAGGCGACCACGTTGATGAGTCCAGGCAGAGGTGGCTAAGCAGAGATGGCCATGCTGATGAGACCAGGCAGAGGTGGCAGCCGATGGCAGCTGGAGCCCGAGGACGGTGCCCGGCAGGGGCATTCAAAGCCTTCCACAGCCCAGCCCTTGGCACCCCGGCACCCAGCTCGGGGTTTGCACCCAGTGCCATGGCGGGGAGCGGCAGCTGTGCCCAGCCCTGCCCTCTCCTCGGAAACCTCCTGCCCATGGAAACACACAGCACCTTCTGCAAAAGAAAGTCCAAAAAAGGATGGGAGACCAGCAGCAGGGAAATTATCACGCGGTTCCCACGGTGCCAAGTTCCTGCAGCGATAACAGCATTATTTCTCTTCCTCCGGAGCGGAGGAAAGGTTTCAAGGAGAGCTGAGACACTGATGCTGCCCGTACAGCAAGGCAGCCGGCATCCTGGCTGCTCCAGAAAAGCCAGTTGACTTGGATTTTGTGTCCTGCTGTTTTAGGCCCGGAGCCAGGATTCGTCCCGAGAAAACACCGCACAATGCAACAGAATAGATGGCTGCGTA
>NW_009233950.1:4787-8319 GCF_000690835.1 Fulmarus glacialis | reverse complement strand
CGTCAGGAAGTTATCTTCCACACACTCCCTTGCTGCAACATGTGACGACTGCCTCTCATCCTCTTGCTGTACATCTGATGAGAGTTTGGCTCCGTCTTCTTCACAACCCCCCGTTAGTTCCAAAAGGAAACAAAATACATTAGAAACTATTTAAACAAAACCTGTAAGGAAAACAGCAAGAGAAGAAATAATTCACAAGTGGACTATAGTGGTCTGGGGTTGAAGGATTTCCATCCACCAGAAGTGTAAACAGGAGGCAATCCAGTGGCACCACATCTTCCTGATTACGACTAGCATGCTTTTAAGTACACAGCAGTTTTTCCCTTTGCCTCATACACAACAAATTGCTGCCGCTTCTCTTTTTTCCCCAACATCCCCATTAAAAATTCCCTTTTGCCTCACAGGGAAAAGGGAAGATGCGTAACCACTGCGACTGGTAATAGTCACTTTGCTTTGGCTGCCAGAAGAAAGAGAGTTGGATCCATGTATCGCTCAAGGTAATCAAGGAGAGACACTAGTTCTTGGAAAAAGGCAAACAAGAAAGACAATTGTTTTAAAGAGCAACTTTTTGTGATTATTTAATCAAGTGTTGTTATTAGATTTACCACATCTGATGCAAAGACAATTAAGCACCTACACAGGCCCTAATTTTTATTTAATAAAGAGGAAGGAGCTCAGGCCTGGGAAGAACTCTGAAGTCAGAAAAAATTGGTGAAAAAGATACATTTTCCTCTGTATTAAATTGCCAATACAAAAGAACTAGTGACAACCCTCCCCTCCTCCAATTTAGTTCTCCAGTCCTGTGGTTTTTAAATTATTTAAATTTTTTAAAATTATTATCCAAATGTGTATCAACTCAACAAGCTTAAAGAAAAAAAGGGGCCGGGCAGAGAAACTCCTTGGTTTGTACAAAATGAGCTACATTTCCCAGAAAAACACAACAGCATCTCTTGAAATATGTTATTAAGGGACAAGCCTGGCAAAAGCTGTTTGCATGTAAGTCACAAAATATAGCATGTTTGATGAATTTCCCACTTTACTAACAGCATCAGCCAGCCTTCCCACCCTTTTTCCACTATACCTGGACAAGCCTCTGAAAACACACATTTACAGTGGAAAGCCTTAAATGGCAAAATAACTTACCCGGCTCTATCCTGATTTTTGCAAAAAAGTTATCTACATTATAGTGGTATCAAAATCAGTACGATTCACTAAAGCAATTGTTCAATCAAGTATTACACTAAATCAGTTGCATAAGAAAGTTTTGTGACATCTGTATCATGCACTACAAATTCATCTTTCTGCTAAGAGTCTCTTATGTGGATAAGCGTGTGTGTATGCACACAGTAAAGACTGCAAGTCTACAACTGCACTCGACTTTTAGTTCAGAAAGGACAGCACTGTCTTGCAAGAAGAGTTTTCTGCCAACTGACCACAAAGCTGAACACGTTACTACAACAGAGAGGTATCTCTCTTTCTCTCCATGCAGCTACATCCATGATAGCAATATCAAATAACATGACTGCAAATACTGCTGCCCACAAAATTTAAAAAAAAAAAAAAAAAATCTTCCCTCTATGCTCAATTTCTTAAATTCTTAATGTAATTGTTATGTTGTAAGAAATTCTATTGACATTTTAGATAACAGAATTTATTGCCTGCTACAGGAGGATGATTCCTTCCCAAAATACACTTGGCAGTAACCGTACTTACAGAGGACGGGACACAGAAACCCTATATGCAAAACAACGTTAAAAAAAGATTGGTAAGTACTTATTTACTGCCCAATACTAAGAACAGGTAACTGTTGAATATTTCAGTATTTCTCTGGCTTAAATACAGGCTAAAAAATTAGTGACCACTGAAATATTTTTTTCCTTTCAAAGAACACACACACACTCTCATCTAATAATGAATCATATTATAATGAAAACTAATATCTTTACTGCAAATAACTATTGTGCCAGCAAAGCAAAATATTCTCTTTTTTTAGATTTTGATCACCCTTAGTCATCTTCACTCAACTTATGCCTTTACCAACAGATAGCAATTTTTTCTAGAAAATCAAACTCATTTTTAGAGAGACATTAAGTTTAGAGTTTCTTTCCCACTGAAAACAACATACTAAACTAAACTTTTCAAATTAAGCATTCACTGATAAAAATCATAAAACTCACCAATATAGTACAGCATTGTCAGATTTTTCAAGCAATAATATTTGTTTAAAGAAGATGACAATGATCTTACTGTTTACACTTGCTTCAACAGCTGCCCAAGACATCTCTTCTATATTAACATTCATTTAAGGCTATGGCATTTATTCTATATCTTATCTGACTCTCTCTATAATATGCAGGCACAGTGTTCATATATGAGTGCAGACCAGTCTGAACAGCTACTGTATAATAAATACTTCATTCTTAGTTTCTATATGCTTAGTATATCTATCACAGCTCAAATAAGAAAATATTACTGCTCTCATCACATTTAGTATTACCTTCCCTAAGCTAAAAAAGGAAAAAAAAACCACACCCAAAAAACCACACCCAAAAAACCCACAAAACAAACAAACAAAAACCCCAGCTCTCCCATTTCCCCAGATATGATTTCTGGCTTTAGAACACATTTACAGCAAGCTATCCTACATCAAAAGTTGATTGCAGCTACCCCAAAACCTAGCACTATCTCTCACGTTTCCCCACAAAAGATTTTAACACATTTTTTTTCCCCCAAGCCCCAATAAAACCAAATGATATCCCTTCTGAAAAATAGGCTAAGTGATATTGTTTTTTTTAAAGAAAGAAGGGATGAAAACACAGATTTGAGAAATACAACACCAATTAAGCTCTCCACGAAAACATGAACTAATGACTTAAATTTCTAAAGTGGTATTTTACATCTAGATTTAATGTTAGTATTTTACTTTATGAAATAAAATGAACTCAGAGGAACTGTTCTTCAAATTGTGCATTAAATGAAAGAAACAAACTCTTTTTTTTTTTTCCAGAGGTAGTACCTCCAGAGGAGTAAAGAAGGAGCAGTCGTCTTGATACTGAATGAATACACATGCAAAACTTGAATCATGACAAAACAAAAAAATGCCCATTCAATTCCCTCCCCCAGAAAAATTCTCTCTTCTTGTTACAACTTCCATAGGTACAGAGTTATCAGCCAGAAGTATAAGACAGTAACAATCCACAGATTGTTTAGTGCCTCCTTTGCTCTGCTACCTCTTGCATGTAGGAAACAGTCTTTCAGAGTTGACAGTGGCTCAGGATAACATTTATGAGTGTTAAGTAAGTTAAAACCAGTGGTTGTTCCCCCTAGGAGAACAAGGCACCAGCACATTACTTTTATGTGTCTTACTCCTCACAAACAAGCTCTAACCTTACCCTCAATAAAATAAAACAAAAACTCAAAAGAGTTCAACACTACCACTGAAAAACTATGCTTTTTTCTTAAACAGACAACTACATTCCATTCCTTTTTCCCTACTTACCTACAGAGTTGCCAACCTGAAAGATACACTGCT
>NW_009233950.1:447-4768 GCF_000690835.1 Fulmarus glacialis | reverse complement strand
CAGGCTCTCTCACAAGGAATAAATAAAAAAGGATACTGTAATAACTAATGGGAATACTACAGAATTCTAAATCAATCCATATATTAAAATAATTAGAATTTATTTATAAATTCTAACTACACTTAGTTTTAGCACTTTGGGCAACTACGCAGCTGCCCAAAAATAAAATCATACAACAAAACCACATCATCTGGGAAAGGAGTATTACAAACCATTTACGGTAAAAACCAGAGATTTACAAATAAAAAGAAGGGACAGAAGCACATACTTACTTGTATTTTGGTTAAGAACAATTAACTTTTGATCCCATTCTTCACTTCATCAAGTAATGATGCTTATTCTCCATTTTGAGCGGAGAACAAACCATCAGCTCCTCATTGGGCATCTTTTATGTGAACACGAGAAACTTCCAGACTCAGCTGGTTATTTGTGCTCCCAGTGTACAGGAAAAGGAGACAAACATTGCCTATAAAACAGTGTCACCCACTTGATAACAACTAAATGTACCTGACATACATGTATGTTTCTACTTTGGAAAAAAAAATTTAAATATTCTATTTTTGGAGTTGGTGTCTCATATTGCACTTGAAAATCTATGTATTGCCACATACCTTAACAAGTTGAAGCTAAGATCTAGCCTTTTTGCCATACGTCCATATTTTCTTCCTAGGAATTCTGGAATTTCTTCACAGTCTTGACTAATGTAGGACACCTGAGAATTGGAAGCAAAAAGGAAACATTTCATAAGTGGATTATTTAGTTTCCTGTCAAGGTTCTGCCTCATTGATCCAATGACATCACACAATATACTAAATATTCATTACAGCTTTAAGCTACATCAGTTTTACTGCTATGTAATCTATCACAATCTCATTTTCCTATCGATACAATCAACTTAATATTTATTATGTCTATAGTCTTATGTACAATGTGTTGTTTCCTTTCAGGTAAAAATAATTTGATCAAATACATCTCATTTCTTCTATTCCACTGCTAATACTTTGATCTAACATTACTTTGTATTACCATTCTGATACACTCCAGAAGAAATTTTTTTGAAAGATCAGAAGCCGTTCAAAGGACTTTCCAGTTTGCCTCTCAGTACACAACACACTAAAAGATCACTTCGGAAAGTTTGGTCCAAAAATACCTAAGCAGTGTACTGTCAATCCATTCTCATAACCATTCCTTGAGGAGATTATTATTCCCAGTGACATGCTAGGGACAGAGCAAGAGGGCTGCCTAAGATCTGAAAAAACAAGCATGCAGCTTTTTTCAGACAGTGATGTAAATCCTAAAGATTTCTGACTTCAACACCTATGTTCAGATCACACTTCCCCTTATACCCAAAATACTTGTGAATGTGTTTCCTCTTTTTCATACCAGCCCATCTAACCCACCTTTAACAAACATAAGAAGAATTAGTTGTAGCAAAAATACAGTCTACTCAGATTTTCTTTTTTTTTAGCCAGCATGAAGTGAGTGATACTATTTCCAGAAAAACACAAATAAAACAGCTAAACTTTTTCTATTCTCTCTGTTGTATTGTCTTAGATGTCTTTGGTTTGATTTCTTCAGAGAATCCCCACAAAGCCTGCTAAACCTATTGTCATGAATTCTATATATCTATATCGGCTCATCCTCCCAGTGTTCAAAATATCAGTATAAACACTGATATTTCAGATTTTGTGCTAAAGAAATCTTAGTTGCCCTTAAATGGCAACTTGCTAGTTAAATAGATTTCAACACTGTGTTAGACCGCTATCTGTAAGATATTGCTATTATCTAAATATTTAATATAAAGTCAATTTCAAGACCATATCCCATTGGTCTGAAAGATGTTAGATGAAAAATATGCAAAAAAGTCAGTCAAACTTTGTTTTGATAGTATTCCACTTTCTGTTAAAACAGAGACTCCTCTGCAGAACAGACTGACGGTAGGTACTTTTGCAAGTCATCCCGGTTTCTTACACTCTAAAAATGATTGCAAACTGATAATACTACATTGCATGCCATTTAATTCATTTTGTTCAATAACTTCAACAGATAAAGCTGACAACAGTGAAATAATTTGTACGAGCAGAAAACAGGTAGCTTGAAGCTCAGTTTAACAACTTCTTCCCCTTGTTAAGCCATACCTGCTCTTGCAATAAATTCTGCTACCAGACGTACAAGTGACTTTAGCAATTATAAGGACAAAAGAGAAAGGAACTGTTTTGGGCAGTTGGCATCCTAATGTTTGGACGTAACAGAAACCATTTTGCAGAATTTATTGAATTAAATACAGGGTTTTTTTTCCTCCAGTTTTCATCCAAGACAACTACAACACACTTTTCAACATACATGCAGATATGCATACAAGAATTGCTTCATTCTTCACTGAATGCTAGATTTCTTTAAACTAATGCTTGCAAACCCTTGGAAAGACACCACATTAACAGCAGAAAAATACTTTGGATTAAGCATTTAGTTCAATGTAACATGTTGAAATAGAAATTACTAAAATATGATGCCTATTAACACCAGGAGTGCAAGACCGTCTTGAGCAACTACAAGCATAGCAATAGCACAGGCCACCACTTTGCTTTTCACCCGGGGAGCAGTGGTGGAGAAGGAGCAGGAGACTCTGACCTCTATTCCCACTGCTTCAGAAACTTACCTGCCCATAAATGTTCTAGCTCCACAAGAACAGAAGTTGAAGAAAAAAGTTCATACAAATGTCTTTTGGAGCACACAGGAGGCAAAATACATAAAATGTTGCAAAGCTTCAGCCTTTGAACTGTTATAATATACAAATATATTTGCACAACTGGTACAAACAGATTATTCACAGGTGTATTTGCAGATTAAATATGGTTGTCATGATCTTTTAATGCTGAGGCCTTGTAAAAGGAATTTTACTTCCATAAAGTCCACTTCAGCACACTTACAGCACAAGCACCTTTTTCAATTTAAAACAAATAGATTTATTTTTCCACAAAATACACAAAGTGCATTCAACTTCAGCTCTCTATACCCCACATACAGGAACTTGCTTCAGATACTCAAGAACCATCTTCACTGTAAGAACAGCAGCAGCGACTGCCAGCGATACAATACACGACAAGCCTTTTTGAACAAGTTTTCAAGAGTTATTTCCCCACTCTTCTGCTCTTTAATCCTTGAACAATGCTGATATAAAACAAGACTTCAGTACTCTGGACAACAGAAGAATAACATTTCTTCATTTTCATTCTTACAGTTCAAAATCTTTTACCGAAAAAACAAGAAGATATACATAATTCAGTATTCTTCCTTTTGCATCCATCTCAAATACCCTCAAAATGAGTATGAGCTTTCAAGTACATATCCAGAGATGCCACCACTGAGATGAGAGCAAGCATACTTTTCCCAAGACTCCTCAGCTCTTTGGGTGCAAGGCACATCCGTAACAGGAGATTTCTTAAATTTTCCTATACCAGTCACAGAACATCACGTGGGATTAAAAACTGGATGTAGATGTTTCCATTGCCTAATTCTCCAACTCAAATCTAATACAGGTTGGTCACAGTCAATTACACTTATTACTGGTGCCCTGCTCAATATCCCACTGAAATGGTCAGAAAGTTTCCCACAAAGCCCAGCATCAGATAGGCTATGGACATCTCAGACAGTCTTGCAGACTCTTCAACACACTGTATGTAATTCAGGAAAAAAAAATGTTTTTACAAAATATTTAAAACATAATTTAACCAATTAATAGCAGTTGCACCTCTCTTCTGCTTTAGTTTCAGAGTATATTACCATTTAATCTCTACAATCATTTTACAATGATATTGTAATCTTAGTAACTCATAAAGTAACATCTTTATTTAAGAATGTCACCAAATAGGCCATGTATGAACTCTAGATATTGCGTATTTCCTTCCATTGAGGGGAATTACATCTGGAGAATATCTCCAGTCAGTTGAGCATTATATTTTACTCTATGCTGTTAGAAGATTGTATGTTAGGCACATAGCCAAACTAAGAATATGCTTTACTTGAAGGGGCTCAAGGCATGCTCAAGGGAAGAAGGCAGCATGTTACTCAGTGCCATAGTGCACCACAGAGACCACAGGAACCGTTTCCTGCAGCAGCTGCAAAATTAGCGAGTTGCCTCCATATCACATGCACATTTACAGGAATTCCACACAGAAATAGCAACCAAATTAAAGAAGCGATTAGATGGGCAGCACCCTGGTTTAATGGCAAACCATTTTCAAAAAGAAGACAAGCTTCATTTATTCTTTTTGTGGGGGGAAAAAAAAAAATTTTGCTAGTTTTAGTCACAGGTTCAGCA
>NW_009233950.1:0-310 GCF_000690835.1 Fulmarus glacialis | reverse complement strand
GCAGCAAAAACACTTAGCGTATTTCAGACCTCCTCCTTCAGTTTACTCCCGCAGCCTACTCAAACCTGAGAGCGGCAGGGTCCAAGAGCAACCGGAGGTCGCTCTGGAGCACGACACGTTCCTCAGCCCACCGGACCCCGCACCGGGCTCCACCGCCAGCTGCGGATCTGGCACGGGAGTGAGGCCGTGCAAGTTTAAAGCCGCACTGCTCCCACAGCGAAGCCTCAGAAACGCGCCTATTGCATTAGAGCAGGCTATAGCAGTAGCAAAAGTGGCAGAGTAATAATCCCCTGTCACCAGTTACCCCGGT
>NW_009233949.1:11804-23775 GCF_000690835.1 Fulmarus glacialis | reverse complement strand
GGAAAAATTTCTTTACTGAAAGAATGGTTAAATACTGGAACAGGCTGCCCAGGGGAGTGGGGGGGGCACCATCCCTGGAAGTATTTAAAAGACGTGTAGATGAGGCGCTTAGGGACATGGTTTAGTGGGCATGGTGGTGTTGGGTTGACGGTTAGACTCGATGATCTTAGAGGTCTTTTCCAACCTTAATGATTCTAAAATCCCAGACCAGCCGTGGAGCAGCAGTGGTGTTGGAGGTAGCTTAAGCCAACTCTGCTGTCTTCCCCCTGCAGTCAGGATGCTGTGCTGTGATTCATGGGGACAGCACAAAATCTATGGTGAAAAGCTAATTTTCAGCCTAGCTGTCCAAACACAGAATGCAAATGCTGTTGCACTTAATTTACTGTGGGACTATGTCTACACAAGTAGCCCACCTGTCACAGTGCAACCACTGATTTTTGTGGGCATGTTTCTGATTCCATAGAAGCTAACAGCAAAAGCTGTATGTTTAGGGGATAGGAGATCAGAAGCTGTGTCAGAGCACATTATTTTCCTCAAAGTTATAAGGCAGTCCAAGAATTTATTGAATCAGGAGAGTTTCTTAGTCTGACTTTACACAAAATTGTAGGTACCACACACAGACTGCTGATAGCTTAGTTTAACACGTTTACCTTAGCTAAAATAACTCTTCCCATTGGAAATGTAATGTGCGGTAGTATCAGACAGGAAAAGTAGCCCAGTGCCCTAAATTCTACCATTGTGAAGTAGTTTGTCAAAATTCCCCAGGGAATCCTTGTGCTTCTCATCATGTTCCATAACAGGGAATGTTAGCATTATAACTCTGAGTTCACAACTAGTACATAAAGGATGTATACGTTTAAATGCAGTTTACATATGTGAAATGCAACTGTTTAAGTGATACAAATTGGCTAGCTCTGAGGTTTTATTAAAGAGAACTTGATGCTTGACAATAGACTTGCATTTACATAATTGAGACAGATGTTACCACTGCAACAGGCTCCCTGGTACATTGTTATTTTTTGTTGTTTTATGATCATATCAGTTTGGAAACTCTAGAGCTGATATTTTCTTAAATCCTAGTACACAGCCGTGGGATTGTTTCTTTCTTATTTTGCTTTTATTTTAAATTGTGTCCTAGATCCTGCTGTGCACTATGAAGTTCAGGAAGAGGAAGAAAGTTCTAAATTAGGAAGGAAATAACCAATTTACAAGTTAAAAGTCCTGCTTATTGTTAAGGAACGATAACTGACTACTGAGGTACTATCCCAAATGGAGCATCTTTCATCATTATTTTCAGTCCAAATCAAACTAGACTAAACATCATTATCAGCATCAAGACTGGTTAACAGCTTTGCTAGGAAGGTCTCACTTCTCTGCTAGCTTATACTGCTATGAAAGTAATCTGACCCCCCCGGTATCTAAGGGTCATACACTTGGTGACCACTTTTTTGTTATTAATAAACCTTTATCATATCTAAAACCACATCAGATTCAGCAATGAGAGTTAAATAGGTTTCTAGCAAATGGCCTTGCTTTTGCTGATGGAAATGGTCTTTTGGGAGCTAATAAGCTGCAGGTAAAAGATACACTTTCTCTGCTCGGGTCATGTGTGCTTGTAAAAACAGTCGGTTGGACCTTTTTTGCTAGAAATTGGTAATGAATGAGTTTGGTTTGTTGTGCAGCAGCAAGGGTTCATGTCTAGGGTCTCTATCCCCAGGATTGCTCATTTAGAATGTCGCGTGAAAATTAAAGTTACGTAGGAGCTAAAAGCAGCTCTGAAACACACAAACAAAACCCTCCAGCTTTGCTTCCCCTACCCGTTTGCACTTCCATCTCCCTGCTGTCCCAGAATGAAGAAGTGCAGGGAAGGATCTGACAGCGGATCTCATCACAGCTCTGACACCACATCCAGTGCAGGGGGCTGAAACATTCAGAATGGGGTAAGACTGCGTGCGGGAGGGCACCGTGGTCCCCTGCAGACCAGTAAACCCTGTATTTAATAGGAGCACTTTTTCCAGAAGGAACCTGCAGAGCTGTGTAGAACGCCTCTTTGCCTAGCAGGAATTTCTCCTTATGAAATTATTGAAAATCTTATTAAGCTATTAAATGTCTACAAGGTGATTGTGCTGTTGTAATCACAAATGTTCTCTGGGTAGAGGTGACTGGTGGGTATCAGGCTGTCCCAAGTTGTGTATGTTAGGTAAAGGCTAATCAAAGACCTGGTGAGGATGAGAGGAGCAATTTCAGGGGAAGGAGCCCTGTAACTTTGCCAGTAAAAAAGGGAGCACCCAGAACCCCTCACTCCCTGAGACCATGAGTAGGGCAATGAGTAGACAATTGTCCCTGGTGTGAAACCCAACAAGCAGGGTCAATGGGAAAGGTCTCTCCCTGAATGCAAAAAACACCAAAAACTTCATTGGAGACAGATAGGTCAAGAGCTATAAAACACAGAAGTATGCAAACAAATGGCAGCTCAGGAAATCCTTCAGCTGCAAATTGCTGGAAGGGTGACTCTTTGCTTACCCTTTCATTCATTCTCCTAAGCACCTGCTATCCCCAAAGTATCCGGCAGATGAGTTACCAGTACAGTAATACTGTAGACATTAAAACTAATTAGCGTGGGGCAGGATTTCAAAGGCTTGGAGAATGTCTGATGACCTTCGCAATGTAGCCTAGCATATAAGATAGAAACAAACGTGAGAATATGCTGTTATGTGGAAAGTGGAGATAGAAACGGTTCCAGATTAAGACAACTGCATTCAGTATTCTTCAATGTGTGCTTGGTTTCCAAGCTGCTATTACAGTCACCAAAGAGACCTAGGACTTGATTAAGTGGCTTTAACATGGGCACGTAATGCAACTTGAAAAGCTTTAGCATGTGAGAGTTATCTACTTAAAGCAAATAGCCCTACATAAGTCCTAACTTTTCAGGAGGGCAGCAATGATACATCAAAAATTATACTAGGACCCTCTGTTTTGGTAAATGCCTTGAGTCTCCAATCCATGGAAGCTCGAATTCAACACAATTGAGCCTCTACAGAAAACCTTTCATGGCAGAGCAGCTGAACCCCAAACTCCTTTCTGTGCCTGTCGTGACAGCGGGAAGAATTTTACTGCCCAAACATTTCCATTTTAAGCACCTTAGTGTAGGTGTTAGTGTACCCTAATTATTATATAGCCTGCCTCCAGCTGCTCCTCCAGAATAACACTGCTCCATCATAGATCACAGGGCCTGTCATGTGGATATGTGGGGTGTTGCAGGTTATTTGATGTGACACTGAAGTGCTATGTGCTGGCAGCAATGTAGGCTTAGACCCTAAGACTCTAGGTAATCTTGGGGCAGACACTTACAGGAAGATGTCTTAATATGGGATTGAATCCCATCCAAACCTGCTGTTCT
Source organism: Fulmarus glacialis (assembly GCF_000690835.1). Lineage (NCBI taxonomy): Eukaryota > Metazoa > Chordata > Aves > Procellariiformes > Procellariidae > Fulmarus > Fulmarus glacialis. The sequence goes on along the minus strand of NW_009233949.1, from coordinate 20,375 downwards.
ACCAAGTCAGTGCATGACATGTTGGACCAACAACCAAAAAAATAAAGCCTTATGTATGTATGTATAGCATTGAACGTAAAGCACTGTACTGTTGGCTAAATAATTGCAGGTTAGCAGAATCTGCAAGTTCAGCTCGGTTCACTGCAGGTTCTCTTAAAATTCATACACCTCTTATGGTTGTGTCAGCTGCTGTGTGCTTCTGGTTTTCAGCTACAGGGAGGGTCCTGATCTAATTTGAAGGAATAGTAGAAAGAAAATGGAGGAACGGAGAGCATGGTAAGTAACATGGGACTACATACCTCAGGGATTCAGTACTAACTTGGGAAAATGGAGGCAGTAATGTCAAGGTAGCAGCCCCAATAAATCAAAGCCATAAATACTCAAAATTCTGTTTTGTTTTTGTTTTTTTTTCACATGCTTTCTGTGTGCAGTCAGGTCATACTTAGTTTTCCCTGCTTTGAAAGTTTGAGACCACAGGAGTCTGCAATTCAGAGCAAAACTCAGAACTGTGAGCTGTTGTGTACCAAATCTCAGAAAGCCTTTGCATTATGTTTGTAAAAACATTGAAACCTGACCTTATTTTTGTTATCTAGATATATTTCTCTCATATACAAAGTTTGAATTAATCCATTTATTTAAAGATTTTCTGTGAAGGTTGAAAAACTGTAATTAATTATTTTTACTGTTGTTTTTCATTTTGAGGTACATTATTTCTTGCTTCAATACTACATCGTATGGGATAGTTCGATCTTGTATCCTTATTATTTAGAAAACAAGCAATTTCACACTTAAAGCCTTTAGTAAATGAGTTTTACAGGAGATGAGAAAGAGGACTGGGTAAAAGCTATTAAATCCTTCTGATGATGTGAACATTTCCCTGAATTCTTTATCATCATTAGCTATTAGAGCCGTGTTCACAGCACCCTTTTGATCCATCACTTAAGTATAAATTACATTCTCTCTGGCTTTGTCCATTTACAAAGCTTGCAAATCAAAGCAATTCTCGTATTTTCCAGTGCTTGAAGTCACTTACATTTGGCCTTTGGCCTTATAAATCCTCATGAGGGGCATCTTTTGGTACGATACTTAGTGTATCTTAGGCCATCATACAACCTTTAAAATCATATGAAATCATCTGATACATTAGAAATTTTAATCATATTTAAGAAAGTATGATGGAAATTTACAGCATTTAATTCTAGGCACCTAATTTATGTGTTTGTGTTAGGTGTCTAGTAACCATAGGCTTCACAGATACAGGATGGGTAGCAGAAGTCTAATTTAAGGTCTCTGAATTGCATTGTGAATTCTTTCTCTTTACTGAATACATATAAAGCCTATGGAGACCAGCCTCCAAACAAATATATGTAAGTAAAATTTTCAAAATTAAGCAGAGCTAGTAGCCTTGTTTTTTTCCTCCATCCAACCCGAATTCCAGTTAAAAATCACTTTCACAGAGAACTTTTAACTGTTTTGGAATGTGTTGATACATCTCTCCTTTAATGGAATATAATTACTTACAAAGGAAACAGTACATATATGAGCATTCCTTTCAGTCAATATGATGTTCTGAAATGAAAAAGAAAAAGAAAGGCCTTCTTATTTCTTTTCTCACTACTTAAAATACAGTTGTACAAATAAGTTTGGAGTTCTGTTTGGTTTGATTTGGCAACCTTTGACATTTTACCTAGGCAATAAAGAAAAAAAGATCCAAAATGTAATAAAAATTTGATGCAACTCAAACCTCTTCTCCAACTCGTCAGAAATCTCTCAGGAAAGGCTTCTCTTATCTTCCTCTTATACGTTGTTGGGTTTTTTTTTTTTCCCCCCATTTTGATCTCTCATCTGTAACTAAACATGAAATTGCTTCAAAGACACTACAGCAAAAATTAACAAATTGGGTATATGGAGTTTTAATTGGTTGCCAGAGACAAATTGTAAGTACTGAATCAGTGAGTATGGAAAAATAAAACTTCTAGATCAGCCAAGTCTGTTTAACATACATTATGCATTTATTATTATGGAAGCAACTGGGCAAGCAAGGGACACAGAGAGAAACCAATACTGTTCAACTCTGAATAATCACAAATCATTTTATAAAAATGGTATTCCATTTTATAAAATGGTGGCAGGTGAAGCTATTAGCTGCTCAAGTCTTTTGGTTAACCAGAAACTCTCTGGCTGCTGAAGGAAAAGCCAGTTTAAGGAGTACTTTGTAGATGGAGTAGTAGAAATTCCCAGTATTCATGTCTTAAATGTAAAGAGGGCTGAAGGAAGGGCATGCAAAACTCGTACGCTGATAGGGACTTTCTAAAGCCCTGTGGAGACCACCAAAGAGGCTGGCAGACTCTCTGCAGGTTCAGGGCCTGCAGTCTGCACCTGTAGGAGGTGGGACACATTTTTACCCCCACTTTATGGATACCTGAATAAGATATTATCTTCCCAATTCAAATGCTCAACCTTTGGTAGAGAGATCTCCAACTGGAGGTTTCCAGTAGACATCTTCCTCTTCCCATTCCCAATCAGGGAAACTCGACACCTGCTTTTAGAGATTATTTCACTAAATGCCCCCAAAATAAGCACAGCTTAGGTGTTTAAATTAAATGAATTAAATCCACTAAGCATACAAATATATAAATATGTGTATACATATGTGTATACATATGTGAATATGTAAAAGTAATTAGGGATGGTGAATGAGAAAATGCAAATCTCTTCCTTTCAGACAAGCGATGTGACTTTCTCCACACTGAAAGCTTGCTAGTGACGATCATCTCAGTGGCAAAGTGTGGCTGCAGCTTCCTTGAAGGAGCTCTCCTTCACGGCAGTCAGCCAGGAGGGCTGGCCCTGGTGCCTTACTGACACCGGGCTTGTCATTACCACTGAATCCGGGCAGCTGAATGTCTTCTCCACGTATGCACTGAGGTGGGCATCTCTGAGACATTTGTAGTGCAGAAGCCAGTCATGAGCTTGAGCTAAAATATGTCATCTCTTAAATGGCTATATACACAGCTGTATACACAAGACTAGAGCTTGTTCATATCCGAATGGTTCAGAGACTAAATAAAATAATTGGATACGGTTAGATCAATCTACCTATTGATATACCTATTGATATACCTATACCTGTGGAGACAACTAATAACAATAAACTGGACTAAGATTTCAAACCCCTGTAAGTCTAATTACTGCACAGTTAGCAACAAGCTAGTTTTGTCAAAAGTCTTCTGTAATGAGTAATTTGAGAAAAAAATTGACACAAAATTGGATATCCAATTAGTCATTTTAATGTTTGTATCCTGTGATAATTTAACATTTGCATTTAGAGAAAGAACAAGTATAACACCTGGTTTTTGTTTTTTGTTGTGGTGGTTTGTTTTTGTTTTGTTTTTTTTTTTTTTTGATTGGGGGGCTTTTCCATGAAGAACAATGGAGATTTGGAAAAAAAAAGATTGTGGTTGGAAATAACCTACATAATAACTCTATTATAGACCTAAGTATCTTTCACTTTTCTTTTTCTTTTTTGTTTTCCACTTGCATTTTTAAAATTCTCTGTTGAGGAACAGGGAGTCCAAGCAGCAGCGATCCTGGATCAGTCCAGTGACTGCTTAAAAATCATGACCTAAATTTCAGTGATGGCATGACTCCCCTCAAGTATCCCAAAGCCCAATCATTTAGCAAAGCCCAAAGTCATTTCACTAACTTGACTTATCTTCTTTTAACTTCCTTCAGTTTACTAAAGTACTTTGAAATCCAGTTATGACGGAGATCACAGTGATACGATATTACCTACTCTCTGTGAGGAATACACTGCTCTAGTCTGTTAAATAAGAATAATTCAGCCAGTTCATTGCTGAGGATTATAAATTCCATGGTGGAAAATATAAATTTAGCTTAGGAAAAATAAATCCCCAAACCCTAGAGAGTCTATACTGAACCGATATGAATCAATATAAATTGAAGTTTTTGCTAGATAATCCTAACCAGGATCTTGCCTTTGAGAACTTTCAGTCTGACATAAACAGATACAGATCTGTGGGAAGGTAAAGCAACTCACAGCTCAAACTCCCAAATAGATTTCGTTGTTGCCAAGAGAACGTAATGCATGGTAGAGCAAAACTTCACAAAACCCTTGATTTCAGTTACTTGGGTAGAAAAATAATAATAATTCTCATTTAATGCCAATGGCTTATAAGTCTGCCCAGGTAAAATTAACTTTGCAATTAGCATTATGAATCAGCACTCTAACAAATTCCAGTTGTATAAACCACTGGAAGAAAAGAGATGGCTTATTATAATTGATGGGGTGGAGCACTGCTGCCTGCTTTCTTAAGGAGCTAATGCATGAACATGGCTGTAAGAGAGCTGTGGTTTTTCTAGTAATTGCTGTAATCAGATCTGGAAAAGTAGGTGAGCTGTGAGTAAGCGAACTCCTACTCTAACAGCAGGAGATTGCATCTGACCTTAATATTCATGCCATGTGATGATGATTGCACACATCCTTGCCTTAAAGAAGTAAAAGTGCAATCAAAGGGTTTAAAATTAATTGTGTGTAGGATCTATACCATGTTAACCCTGCACAATGGGGTGAGCAGGCAGCAGCCTTGCTCATCCCTGACTTGCTACTGAGCCTGAGGTTTGCTGAATGTCCTGGTTTGGAGTTGCCAATGTCAACTTAGTCCCAGAAATGGGTCATAGGGCTTTGGAAACAGCAAAATTATGTGAATGGGTTGTTTAAGAACATGCCGGTGTCTGGGCAGAAGCACGTAGCACGTGGCATGAGGGATACCGCATCTGCTTCTGCAACTTAAACTTGTTCTCAGTCTTTCCCATAAAATGGATGAATGGAAAGGAGCTTAAACAAACATAAAAGATTTTCTTGTCCTCAAAGAGCTTACAACAAGCTTGAGAAGTTTATCTACTCCCATGCCCTATTGACAAATCTGGTTTTACTCTGTTAATAAAGTTATGACTAAAGTGTAGAAAAGATCATGAATAATTAAAAAAAGACTCATGGCTTTTAGATGTAGTGATACTTTATGAAGTCCAGAATGACCTCCCATAACTTATGGTAGCAGCTAATTAGTCCAACTTGACAAGGTAGTTTAGGACTTATATGCATGGAAGGAGTCCAGAACAGTTATTCCTTATCTGTTATGCCTTCCTGAAACCCTTAAAGGCAGTGAAAGTGCACACTCACACTTGAGGTTCTGGATATCCTTTTCTACCACTGTTCCTGGTCAGTTCAGTCATTACACAACTTAAACTGAACTGGAACAAAGGCTGAAACTTGCATTTCCTAACTTCCACCATCTTCACTGAAGGTTTCCACTCCCGTCAATAAAGACAGTGGAGTACATTAATCACTTTCTAAAGAAGACCCATGTATTCAAATGAATTGCATTCTCATGTCTGTTGACTTTACAAAGTTTTTTCAGGGTGGGATGTCAACAATTTTAGAGTTTTGAACTTCAATTTGTCCTGATATTTTGGGGATTTGGCGGGGGGGAGGAATGTGGGAAATCGGTCATGATGGAAGATACTTATTTTTCCACTCTGACTAGCTCTATCTTCATTAGATAAACATCAGATTCTGAATACAACATTTTAAAGGGAGTCAATATTCATTAAAGGACATGATTAGGCTGAAATGACAGAAGAAAATGTTTAAACATTCCTATTTATTATAGAATCATTGATGTCTTTGAATTATTCCCGAAAGATTTGCTTTTGCTGCTACAGTTCTGTTCTTACTTTTTCTGGCCTTTTCTTTTTTCTTTTTCTTTTCTTGTTTTTCATTCTGTTTTCTCATTGACTCATACAAGACTGGACAAAATGTTAGCAAATGAACCTAAGGGAGCAATCCCACACCGGGAATTGTGCCAGACGATCTATCTAGTGTTCTCCATCTGTTCCGTCCCTCGTAATGTACTTCTCACTGACTGGCTTCATTGACTGTCAATATAAACTGAAGGAGTGGCATGGATGTGGGTGTATTTGTAAAAATGTTCCCATGCTTCGTCATAGGCCATTTATCTTCTCTGGTGCTCTTTTTCTATTTGGTTGTGATGAAATGATATGCTGATGGAAGCCATTTCAATTTAGAAATAGCAAAGAGAAAGAAAAGATGGCATCTGTGATACATTGCCAGGCCTTTCTACAACATCAGAGCTGAAGCAGAGCTGGCACCAATCACCGTGAAGGCACAAGTTGTGAAGAAGTCTTTCTCTTGCTCGCGCTGAACCAACACAGTGGCTTCACCACCTTCTCCTTGCAGACAGAGGTCATGCTGAGAGTATCCCTTCCAGGCTGCCATTAATCCATTCAAGTTAAAAATAGTTAAACTGATAGGAATTTGCTTCGAGGTAGTAGCTCAGGGTATTGTGATCTCTAGACCCCTGCTATCACAGGGCTAATTTAAAGCTCTCTGTGTTGGAAGAGCTCAAAAACCCTCTCTGCTGATGCCTCAAATTCCTGAGGATTTAGTGTACAGTACTGTTAAAATTAGAAAAATGGTTTGGCTATCTAAATTTCCATTGTCTTTTGAAAACTTAAGCTTATTATTAGGTGAAGATATAGGAAAAGAGAAGATGTTAAAGATTCCTGCAGACCTCTAAAACTTTACAGGTGGGAAACGTTACCTCTGCGTACACACATCTGTAGCGTTCCTCACACTTTGTAATTCTCTCTTAACCAAGAAAGGGAGCTGCTAAGGGTCTTTGGGAATTTTAAAACTTTTTTCCCCCTGTATTTTCCTCCCTCCCCGCCCCCCCCCTTACCAAATCGTTAGTGCCTGGGAAGCTGACAGAGGAGGTTATGAGTTAGTTATCAAATTAACCTTAGATATCTTTATACCAATTTGATTTCCACAGGAGGAAGATGTTTCTGGCTATCGCTTGTATTGAACTTGTCATTTTAATTTCTCAGCACAAAGAAAGAAGTGATCACATAGCTGAGCAGCAGTCTCCCATCCAAACTGTCTGTGTGACCACTGCTAAGGTTCAGCTGTACTGGAAGAGACACCCTGCTCTCTGCTTCATTTTGACTTTCATATAGCACAGCCGTCCTCTGATAAAACACGCCCGTATGAGCCTGCACTGAGGGCAAGTGCTCCTTTGTGCACTCTGTGTGGTGATGGTGCTTCAGCAGTAGTAAGAAAAAAAGCAAACACTTCTTCCATGCCCCCAGGATACAGTCAGTTTTCAATACTGCTGTCTTTTAATTCTGGCCTGTTACATGCTCCCTAAATCTCAAACTTAACTTTGCCCAGTAGAAATGTTCAGAACGTATTTATCATGATCTCAGCTTGATGTAATCCCTGATTTATGTGTTTATGTTCTGGCTTCTCTCAATTCTGTCTCTGTTAGCTTCAATCTATCATAGTGCAGCTCTGCTCTGGGTTCCCCAATAAGTTAATACTGTTAGCATTTTCTACCTGAAAGTAAAATGCATTCTTTTTCTCATTTTTTGTTTAATCTGAAAGACAGATGATAGCTACCTTATGTAAGCATCAATCTTACTTATTTGGAGTGCAATAATCTTCTTATCTGATTGTGCTAGTCAGCAGTTAGAGACTTCCTTCTCACTTTCCATCTAACATTGAGGATCCTTTTAATTTTTTTTTTTTTATTCCATATGGACTGGTATCTCGCCTTTGCTTTACATTGTAGAGCTTTCTAGGAGTTTATTCACAGGAGTAACTCGCTATGGTTGTGCATTCCTACTGTTTCCCTTGAGGAAAAAGTGTGTGCAGTGGTGTGCTCAGCTTTTTCAGGGTTTGCCTGGGTTGGATTAAATGCATGGGCTACTTTTTTTTACTCCTAGATTAAAGGAGCGAAAACTTTGAGATGATCTGCGAGTCCACCTATCATGTTTACATATAGCATGCAACACCTTTGTGCACTAATACTGTCTCCAAAGCACTACAGGTCTCTCAGTCCAGTGCTGTCCCTGAGCTAATCATCCCTGATCTCTCAAAATACATAATGCATTACACAATTACAATACATAATCTCAGGTGAGGTGTTTTATTCTCACGTGTATAAGAATTTATGGTTTGCTTAGGTATGTCTGCATCATTTTCCACCGTGCAGCATGGACTTGGTCCAGGTTATCTATCAATCTTGCACAGTGCTGTAAGTGCCCCTGTGGTAGGCAGACTCTTGGCTGAAATAGAGCTGAAAGTCTGTGCTGCGGCATCTTGTGCCGAAGAACCACAACTTTATAGTAATGAATTTTAACACCCTGTTGACAGTGGGTGGCAATTATATACTTAATTCTGCCCCTTACCCTGATCCTTCCTAGACATGTAGGACAAACTTGGATGAGGGGGGAAAAAGAAGAAGAAAAAAAAAAAAAAGAAGAGGAGGAGGAAAAAAACCGAGTTTAGTTCTTGAAAAACCTACACAGCCTGGAGATCAGATTTTGGAAGCAAAACATTGCCATCAGGAAGTGAGATCATGAAAACTTGCACTGTGTAGTCAGAAAGCAAATGCACGCTATTGCAAAGCCCTGCTGCACCCTCGATCCATCTGTTGATGGTTATCACTTAGGCAGATACGTGATGATCTG
>NW_009233949.1:11448-11779 GCF_000690835.1 Fulmarus glacialis | reverse complement strand
AGAGAAGTGGGATAAACTTAATCCATCAGCTAGATGAATAGTCTAGAGTTTGCAGTATTTGACAACTGTTTGTCACATAAAATGACTGTGGGTGGAAACCTAGTCCTGAAGCCAACCAGAAACCTCTTGTTGACTCCGTAGTGATATGCCCTATGTTCCTGTGTCAAGACATCCCACCCTCCCTTATTCTCTCCCTTAGTGCAGAAAATCATGATGGCATGCCTGTATGCCTCGGAGAATATCTCACTTTTCATGCCAGTTCAGTGATTGACCTGTCTGTTGTGGCTGGGGGGTGGACGCCCCCCCACAAATATACGGGGGGGGGGGGGCC
>NW_009233949.1:9465-10965 GCF_000690835.1 Fulmarus glacialis | reverse complement strand
GGGTGACTGACGCCAGCCATGAATGTCAGTGGAAGGTGCGCATCTGTCTGCAAGAAAAAGGCCTGGCACCGCTGGCTTGTTACACATAGCCCATGAGTGGCTGCCAGATGGCAGAGATGGCTCCTGTCCATCCTAGTTTAGATATGGATGCTGGTTGGGTTCAAAAATGCCTATATAGAAACTGTGCTAAGAGTGGATCTTTCATACAGATTCAGGTGCTGATTAAGGTGGTGGCCACATCCTATGGCAGGGCAGAAATCTGTGTTTGCAAAGAAATCGCTTTCTTTGCAAGTATAAAAGAATATATGTATGTATACATTTATATATATGTAAGTCTATGTACATACATATAAAAGAATATATGTATGTATGTATAAGCATATAGGTATATACATATATATGCTTAGATGATATATACCTCAGAGGTTAACCAGGGGCAAAAATTTGATGTAATTCATATCTATTTCTCCTATTTCACCCCCCTCAAAGTTTATAATGTTGCAGAATTTTCAGGGATAACCGTGTAAAAGGAATGGAAATATTTTCTGCAGATAACACAGATTGCTCCAATTTCTGGATTGTGATTAATGAGGCACAAACCTCAGGATAAGTTTGCTTCAGATGGATGTCCAAACGTTCAAGTGCTTATTGGACTCTTGTCCCAAAATCTGATCTGGAAGAGAAAGTTTTGTTTTTCTTTCTTTACTGCTTTGGCACCATTTTGCAATATATATGTATTAATATTTCCCAGCCGATGTGGGAAAAGACTGGGAATCACTTTTAGCCCTTAGTAATAAAGCCATTTACAAGGAGTTTCCACAAAGAATGTAGAACCTGTAGAAGACTTACAAATCACTGAATGGAAAATTTTCCCAAAATTCCCTCTTCAGATACTTTACAAACTTTTCAGGACTTCCTTCATATGAGAAAAAATATTTAAACGTTCACATTTTAAAGCTATTATTATCTTACATGTCAATAGTACACAAAATAGTACATAAAAGGTAAGCACCAGTGGAACAAGTTCACGTGTTATTTGCCATTAATTCATCTAATAAGAGATAGCCTCTGCTCCAAAGAGAACACAATCAAAACAGAGAAGGCAGGAAAAATGAAAGTAGGAAGAAATTATTATTATTATCCTGGTCACAAATCTGAATTTCCATGCTATGGAAAATCCCAGAAGCCAGGATAGAAGCTAAAATATTAATGTTCACTGTGGAAAGAAAAATTATGAAGAGACTTGACATGGTAATGCTGAAGCTTTTTGGTGCGACTTTTTAAATTGAAATGATGTTTCCAGCATTACTGAAGCAAGGTGTTTTGTTTCACCATGTTGAATCGAATAGAAAGGTTCCAGTTTGATATTAAGCACCATTTTCTTAGGTTGGAAAGGAGAATTTGGATTTTAGTGGGGTTAAAGTGTTAATAAAAAACTTATTTGCTGCTATACCACGTAACATCAGGTTTTGAGATAACAATGGTCTATATATATGTGAA
>NW_009233949.1:0-9434 GCF_000690835.1 Fulmarus glacialis | reverse complement strand
CAGGAATGGGAAAAGAAGTCATGGGCCATGTAGTAAGACAGATTCAAGACAGATGGGACCGAATGACTTACTGAAATCCCCTCCAGGATATTCCTAGCTTGCTGTTACTTCCAGTTTATTCCCATTGCAAAAGCCAGTAATAAAATCCTTTGGACTTCCTGTTAAAGGTAAAGAAGGAAACAAAAAAAGAACAGCTTAAAAAGCAAAGCATTAAAAAAGTCTTTTATTTAACAATATCTCTGTTCCCTTTTGAAATGTCAAAACCTTTTAAAAAGAACTTCTGTCATTTAACAGACTTTCAGATAGCAGAAAAAAAAGTAATGAAAGCCATTTTAGTGGAAAAGAGAAGATAGGTGATTGAGATGGGCTAGAGTTTTGTTTCACCTGTTATTATTGTTAGATCACATTTCCTTATAGATAATTTAAAAAATAAAGAAAACATTAAGGACCAAATAAAAGGAATAACAAAAAGAAATGTAAATATGGCTTTGACACGGACACTTTGCCTGTGTGGACACTGATACATAGATTCATGGCTTTACCCTCAGCCAGCCTGAGCCAACCTGCCATCTCTCTAAATTCTGTCTTTGCTGCTCATGGACTTCTAAACACAAGTCCTGAAGCATGAGCATTTCAGTCTCACTGAGGGAGTGGTTGAGTCCGGAGTGCCCAGATGCTCTGTCGAGTTTATTGCGTTGGACTGGATGACTGAGGTTCTACATGTTAGATCTGGCTGGTTATGAGCTTTGAGGCAACCTGAAGAGTGACCACAGACATACAACTTCTCAAGACCTCAGCTAAAGAAATATCTGCCCCACACACAGGCTTTCCCAAAGGCACAAGGACCTGGCACATCCTTATCAATATAGGATTTATAGGTTATAGTTTACGCTACATTTGTGCTGGGGCTCATAGAATTATGGCAGAAGATGCACTCCTGGATGCAATTTGAAGACAAAAGGAGAAAGAAAAGAGAGGATAAATCAGGAAAGAGAAGGTAACTCAGAATAGTGAGTGTGACAACAGGACTTCCTTTCTCCTGAAAATAAATGAGCCAGAGTAGGTAATGGTGGCAGTGTCACTGGCTCTTCTTTGAGCTGGTCTGATCCTGATATCTCGGAACAGTGAAACTGCAGTTGTGATTTCTCCAGTCTGAGAAAACTGGTATTTTCACACTTACATTCAACCTCTCAGATAAAGTAGTCTGAAAGCTTTTCCACCAGGTGGATGGAGGAAAGTGAAGGTCTCCAGAGCCTTAATTTAGGTAGGCAGAATCCTTCTCCAGAGGTATTTACACATGTTTAGATAGATATCTTAGATACTTATTTTAGAATAACTGCCTTATTAGGTAGACACATTCTTACCATCTATAAATTTGGACTGCTTGGAGCATAGTTTCAGAACATGGAAAGAAGTTAATGTCTGACATCCTTACTACTTCCCCTCCCAGTTCAGTGTTCATGGCATTTGTGTGGTACTCCTGACAGTTTAGGGATAATGAAGCTGCAGAGAGTCTGAGAGGTGAGATCCACTGGAGGGAAGACTCTTGGGTATTGCCCATGTCTTCTCTGAGGTATCTTAGCAGCATAGGCTAACCTAAACCGAAAACGTTTAATTTAGTGAAGCATGAAAGAAATCTCACCTTAATAAGCACTAAAAAACTGTTTGGAATATGTAATCTTAATGACCTGATAAAGATCAGGCAGGAAAACTGCAGCAGAATTTGAACCACAGCTCTGAAGCCTAAATGCATTGTCCAACCATTTAAAACATCATTTTTCTCTAGACAAGTCTTTCTTTCTAAATGTGGGAATACATCCTCTGTTTGAAGCTGATCTTCCATCTCTACAGTAAGAAAGAAGAAATAATGTGTCAGCATTATAAAAACTAGGGGTTGTGCTCAGGGTTATCTTCCTATTCCTAGATGAGTCTGTGGAAGTCATGTTTCATTCTCAAAATCCAGTGTTGCAAAAACGGGTTTAGTCAGAAAATTCTCAGTGTGCAAGTGACACAGTTTCTAAAGGGAAAAAAAAAGGAATGTGTGTGTTTGTTTTTCTCGGACATGAGGTGGTTGAGCACTATGCCACCGGGGGCCTCCTTGCACTAGGGTATCTAGAAAATAAGTTCACAAATGAATAGATATTAAAAAAGAAAAGAAAATTCAATGCATCAGCACATAACAAATATTTGAACAAGGAAGTGACTGAAATGCCAGATGGAGGATTTACAGCACTATAAAAGATCCCCTGTGGGAACCAGTAATTTTTTATCATCCAGAAAAAGTAGGGTCTGGGTTTCTGTCTCCTAATAAAAGTCCAGGTTGACCTCTCCACTTATTTATATGTGTTTTTCTCAAACATCTGGTTACTCCTATATGAGCAGGAAGCAAAATCAGATTCATAAAGTTGTTAATGTTGATCATTAAACCCTACTGCAAACTTAAAGGGATGTAAAGTAAAGGAATTAATCTGCTATATTTTCTGGTGCACCACACAGTCTGACACACGATGCGAATCTGCCATAGATTCTCTTGTTGCCTCTGTGGTGTCTATGCCTGCTGCTGTTAAGGACAGAATTTTTGTTGGTGACATCATTTCTGGTAGGAGTACCTGGGGTTATGTATGGGCATGTAAGGTGCACTCTTACTTTCCACTGCCACACTCAGGGAAAAGAGAGGGAGAATACACCCCATATAGTAAAATACACAGTAAGACTTGCATGAACTGGGTCCAGCTCTGCTTTGCTCTGCTTTAGAAGAAAGCAGCAAACACTTTCTAAGAAACTAAGTAATTGGGTGACAGAAACAAAAACAAAACAAAACAAAACCCCCGAATATAAAAGAACAAAAAAAGACGAAAGGTCAAAAACTTAATCCCAGCAGGAAATTCCGTCCCTTCTATTTAAAATATTTGTGAATACAGATGCAAGGGTTGCACTAGTCTCTCCCAGGATCATATTTAGTGTTGTGAAATGTGTTTTTTGTACACACCATTCATTTGAGCAAGAGACCCACTGCCCTTAAAATTGGGGAAGGAATAAAAAGGATTCATGGTTTAACTTAGTTTCTTTTCCTAGACATTCCTGTTTACACTGGATCCCTCCCCTAAAAAACCAGTCCACCTCTCTTTGAAGAAAACGAGAGCAGTTCAGGTGCCCAGGCATAGGTGTCCACTGCCTTTTCAGGCACTATTTACAGAGTACCCTGCCCAGACTTCAGTGGCTTCTTCAAAAGCCAGAAGACCAGCAGGTCCTGTGTCATGTCTGTTGGCCTCATGAAGGCATCTTGGTTGGTCTTGTGTCTAGAATATAACAGACTCTTGTCACTCCTGAGATCTCTCCCAGTCAGTTTAACAAGACAAAAAAGCACTTTCTTTGGCCAAAGAAAAATAATATGACATAGCTGCATTTCCGTTTTCAAAGCAATTCTCCCTCTGGCCCTGAGAACAGCCTTTTGAGGCCATTTATGCTTCTTCTTCATGCCTCAGTTCCCCAGTATGGAACAGAAAATAACTTCCAGAGACTTTCTCTGTACAAAATGACAATATCCCAAGGTAAAGCTACTGTGTGTTATATGTTATTATTGTTTAACCTAAAGAAATTAATTGTTTATATTCTCTTCCACAGCTAAGTAAACCTTGTAAGTCTTTATAATAGAAACAACTTTGTGTTCTTTCTGCTTTGCTTGTTTGCTTTCCAACTGTTTGCTGGTGGATAACATTCAGCTCAGAGTCTGATTTTATGAGAAATCTTGCTTTTTAATGCAACGGCTACCAACTTCTGTGTGACTGTGGAGCTCTGGTGGCATGCACAGTAAATAGTGCCTTCTTATCACTTCTGATTCTGTCACAAGGCGGAAAATTGCAGGATTTTAGTTATTTGGTAATGCATTGGCTGTTTCCAGAATTCCAGCTAGAATAGGTAAACCAAGTGCGTCAAAACTGCCGTAGAGTCATTTTGGATAACAAAGCAAAACAGAAACATGTTTATGTGAAAATGAGGCAGTTTTGTCGGAGAATATGAGTAAAATAGGAAGAACTGAGCACAGAGTCTCAGCCTTAATCACTCGCTAGAGTTAGCAAAGTGACAATTACTTGCAATAGAAAGCAAAACTGCATAATGAACAAAGTTTGTCACGTTTCAGTGAAAATTCAAGCAAAGGCCAATTTCTGAAAACATTGTATAATTCCATAAAGCCGTATTTATGTACTTTAGGAAAATACACATGTGCCTGGGTGTGTCATGGGTTTAAAGTAAAGCACAGTCACTGGATTTTGTGTATTTCATGGGTAGTTTTTTCTCTTACTATGAAAATCTAAGCACATTGTTATTTTATTTAAAGCACAGTCACTGGATTTTGTGTATTTAATGAGTAGTTTCTTCTCTTACTATGAAAATCTGAGCACATTGTTATTTTATATTGGATAACAAAGCAAAACAGAAACATGTTTATGTGAAAATGAGGCAGTTTTGTCGGAGAATATGAGTAAAATAGGAAGAACTGAGCACAGAGTCTCAGCCTTAATCACTCGCTAGAGTTAGCAAAGTGACAATTACTTGCAATAGAAAGCAAAACTGCATAATGAACAAAGTTTGTCACGTTTCAGTGAAAATTCAAGCAAAGGCCAATTTCTGAAAACATTGTATAATTCCATAAAGCCGTATTTATGTACTTTAGGAAAATACACATGTGCCTGGGTGTGTCATGGGTTTAAAGTAAAGCACAGTCACTGGATTTTGTGTATTTCATGGGTAGTTTTTTCTCTTACTATGAAAATCTAAGCACATTGTTATTTTATTCTATTCTGTCCCAGCTGAGTTTGTATATAGAAACCTTCAGGACAGCATACCACACCGACCAGTGTTTGCTCACTGAGTACACCAGCTACAGCCAAAGGTCTCACTACATGTTTAAGGGCTCATCATCTATAGGAGTCCTTGTTGGATAGACCTGCTCTCTATCCTAGCCTATGCAACATTTTTTTTAAAAATCTCAGAGTAAAATCTAGCTGGCAGGTGTCATAAATCACAAGGGGAACATTCAAAAAACTTTGTCAGTAAGACTTAAATAAAAGACCTATCTTCCTTGATCCTGGGGTGAGTTTCACCCTTTTTTTTTTTTTTTTTTTTTTTTTTTTTGATAATAATGATGTTCATCTCTGGTGAATTATTTCAAGATTAATGCAGAGAGGTTATTCAGCCACAGTTTAGCATTATTGACTGTGTCATTATATGAGGCATTGCTGGTTGACCATTATGTCTCATTTGCAGTTTATAAAGATGCTGAACAGGATGTGAAACTCAATAATGCATCAGCAGCAAATGCAAATGTCCTGTATTTACTAGAGAGCAGGGGGAGGGAACCCACTACCAACAAACCAAAAAAAAAGAAAAAGATTAGGCCATGCTTTAATGGGTTTCTTTGGCAGCCTCCATCATTTTGCTTTTCCAAATCTGCCAGGCTGACAGAAAACTCCACAGTGATGTGGCCCTCTCCCAGGCCCCCGATGCCCCAGCATTGCGAGCTGCTGCTGTTGAGTCAGTGATGGGCTCTGACTTCTCTGTGAAAGCCGAAGGGCCAACTTATGGCTCCAAACCTCCCTTTTCCAGGTCACAGCTTCTTTCAGGAATGTAAATCCTCCACTGGGATGCGGTAGTTGATATTCCTGACAAGATCACTGCTGCTGGGAATAAAAGACCACACTTCTAGCAGTCGTTTTGCAAGAACAGACTTTCAAAGTACTCCAGTCTTCTCATTAACTTTGCAGATAGCAGGAGTTCTTATCTATGTCATCTTCTTTTGCTAGAAGCTTCAGTCCCCATAATCATGAAACGGCTATGCTTATTCACATCACACCATCACCTTTGTTTGAGAGAATGTGTTACAAGGGAATCAATAGAAACTGTAGCTGTATTGCTTTCTGGCTTTTAGCTCTTCATCCCTGTAATCCATTACATTTTTTCCCATAATTATGAGAATTTTAAATAGCTAATCAAGCCCCATGAAACAGGAAGACCATATTTTACAGAGTCTAGTACTGGGAAATAATTTGAATTCCCAAATGAGCTGCAAGATGTTCATTAGTGCCCATAAGGAAGAAATTCATATCCAAGTTTCAACAAAGAGTTTATAAATTGAGTGGAAAGCTCATCTATTATTCTCATGTAAAACATTCTGCCCATATTGGATCATTTATACCATTTATATTACAATGTTTGACATTTCTGGTTAGTTTCTTTCTAAAGGGATCTTCTGACTGATCCCAAACTTTTGCAGAATTTCGGGTCAGGCACAAAGGGACCATAGGTCATAGCTTCCAGATGTGCATTTTCTTTCCTGCTGCTGCTCCCACATAAACATCCTCTCACTCTGCCCGTACACAGGCACACTGATTTATCATCGTTTCCCTTTGAAATTGGTTCAGTTGTTAATTTTCCCAATCCCCCTATGAATTGCTATATCAATAGTCAATGTTATAATTACGTTACTGGTATTAGCTCAACAATGCGTGGGGAAAGAGGATTAGTATTTAGACTAGTTTTCTATCATGCAGTCATATACCATTGTTACAGAAGATTTATCTAAAACTCCCAAATCTGAAATGCATCTCAGCAGAATCTCAGTCTTGTACTATTTAGTGTTAGCTTAAGGGAATCAACTCATGGACTGAAAAACAAACTTTAAAAATTTCAGTTAGGTAAGTCATATGAAAATTGTTGAATAGTTGGGTAGAAATAAAGAGTTGAAGATCTCTTTGGAAGATCTACTACATGGGTTGTGTCTGGACTCTGTAGATATTCTTGGGCTAACACTAGGTATGAAAACATGGGCACCAGGAGTAACGTAACTACATAACTAAACTAGCTGTTCAAGCATTCACCCAGCTTTTCAGATGAATCTAGTTTGGGTTTTTTTCCTCTCAAGAGGTTATAAGTGCTAGAAAACTTACAGAAAACTCCTTATGGTTTACACTCTGCACTATTTCAGTTAAGATTCAGGAATCCTTCTTAGATGACATAAAAAATTCCATCTCAGTTATTCAAGGAAGATTTATTTCCTGGGGAACTTTCTGTATTTCTCATCTTCTGACAGAAAAAGCATCAGACTGTTCACTGTTCCCATCATCCTAATTGTTGTTCAGATGTAAATGAAAATTAATAATGAGAAAGAAAATAATTATTTTTAACACTAAATATTGCAAACTATAGGCTTAAATTTCAGTTGATGGTATTGGTCACATTTGACTATAATATTGTTTCTTTGCTACTTGTGTTATACAAATGGGCAATTTTCCAGATGGTAAAAAAAGGGGGTAAAGCTCCACTGAAGTCACGAGTCACCAAATGATCCAATCCAAACAGCACTGGAAGGAAAATAACTGAATTAAGAAGGTGGTGTGGGGGTGGAGAGGGAAGCACTCAGTTGTAATGGGTCAAATTAGACAAGATCTTTTGCCAGCTTTCATAAAGCAGGAAATGTATTAGGATATTGATCATGTCAAAATATTTTCTTCCCAAAGCTAGAGTGTTTAGCAAGTACTGATGGGAAGAAAAAAGGTAGTACAGTCACCACTATATTGCCTTTTATAAGTTTTAAACTTCATCGATAGTTTTGATTCTGCTCTAAGTTTTGGAAGGAAAAAGAAACCTCTTTTTGAGTCACATTTCAGTGAACATCTTACGCTTAAGGCAAGGAATGTGTTTCAAATTATGACACTGGAAGACATCATTAAATAATATAAAAAAACCCTCTTCTATACTGTTAACCTTTTTTCCTCTAGAAATTCTCAAATTCTAAGCTAAGAGTAGCCCTGGGAGAAATAGTGTGGCTTTTTTGTCTGGTTCAATTTTTGTTAGGGAGGTATCTACCTGGATTCCTTTCCATGTAGCTGTAAGTTTTGTGTAGAGGAGGATGAAAGAATTATTTTATTTCAGTAACATTGTGGTCCTGTACTAAGCAATTTAAAAGAGAAAATAACATTGTTAAAAATAGGTGAATAAAGCAAGAAATAGTGAACCAGCTGCAGCCTTACTTCCTTCCCCCACTCAAATGAAAAGCAAGAGAATATGAGAAACAACAACATTTTTTTTTATTATTATTATTTCCCAAGGGCAAAAACCTGCAAGTAGGAAAGCTGTTTGTGAGGAAAGAAAATAAAAAATTAGGTGGGTAGTATTTGTTATGAAAGAAGTAAAAACATAGCATCAGCTTTTTCCAACCTTGAGTATCTGTAATGAGGCAATTAAACTACTAGGTATATCTATTGGTAGGACACAGAGGCATTAGCAAGTGCATCCATCCAAGCACATACCCTGGGCACATCCCAACCCTCCTCTCTGTGGAAGGAAAATTTGGGTATGCGGGCTGGAAGAACGCTAAATCAGGGTGCCACGAGTCCTTCCAGCAGGACTGACGGGGGTCAGGACTGTGGGGAATCCCTTGGGCTTTCCTTGCTCCAAGTGGTGGAACAAATTGTACAGTTAGGATTCATGGGGGAAAAATACAACAAGAAAATTTGTGATAAAAATTTCTTTGGCATAGCTAGCAATGTCATGACAGTTCAACAGGTGGAAACACGTTAAGCAAACTTGAATCAAAATGTATCATGTATTTTGAGCAGTGTGGGCAATTGTGGACAAACACTTTTGAACTAGGAGCAGGATAGATTATCTATACACTTACATTTGCTTTTGAGGATTGGGTTGACATCTTTTCCAGTTCTTGATCCTTTTATGATGAAGGCTTAAAGGTATGTTCCTGACAAAGAGAAATTAAAGAAAATAGGCAAGGAAAATGGCTGTTCCCTTGAACTTTGCCCATGGGAACTGCAAACCATGTAGTATGGGATTTGCAAGCGACAGGATTGTGAAGAAAAGAGATGTTCTAGGTATTTCTCACATTAGCACATTCTGTATGTCTTTATGCAGCACAAACCACCACCCTGGGCTCTGTTTCTACAGTAGAAATGATGAATTTGATTCAGGAGCCACTTCATGAAATTCTTTAACCAGTTTTATGCCTCAGGACAAACTAGATAACAATTATGGTCTCAAAATTATGAGTTTATAGTCTCAATTATGATATTATGACCTCATTATGCTCTCAAAATTATCCAAGCTTCTTAAGAGTCAGCACAAATGGAAGGCTTGAAAAGTAAACGATAGTCACAAAACCAGAAACTGTACTGTTAAGACAGATGTTGATCTCCTGCCTTTGCATGGGGAGGGAAATTGGGTTGCTGCAAAGTACTCTTGAAAGGCTGCACAGGGTATCCTTACTCATTGGGTGAACTGAAAAATCTTTCACTGATGGAAAGGAGTGAGCAACTGGCCTGTGAAGGACTTGCATCTGTAAGAGTCACTATTGAAATGGAGTGATGTTTTGTAGGAAAATAGCAAGTATTATTGTAAATGTTTTCTTGTATATTTTTTTATAT
>NW_009233948.1:0-18534 GCF_000690835.1 Fulmarus glacialis | reverse complement strand
GCACCCCGGTGCCCGCGCCTCCGCGCCGGCCCCTCGGAGGGAGGAAGGGCCGTCTTCCCGACACCCCGTGGGCGTTTGACACGGCCCCTTTTCAGCAGTCAAACACGCGTTTACGAAGCGCAAACTTGCATACGGATGAGTCATCACGAGGTTTCAAAATGCGTAAATGTGATCGCATCCTAATTCGGCGTGTTACCGATGAACTACCCTGAGTCTGTGGGGTTACTCGGCTCCGCAGAAACCTTGGAAATTCCTGCCCACCCTTGTGAGGAAAAAATTCATTTGCATTCGTGTCACTGCATCCAAAGAGTTAATTTTTTTTTTTTTTTTTTTTTTAAATTTTGGCACTGGTTTTTAATGGGGGCTTGTTTTACAACCCAGTACTGCTATGTTTTGCACCACCAATTTACAACCGAGTAATAAGTAAACACAAGACTTTTTGGCTACATAGGATTTTCCAAGGTGATTAAATAATTTTCTAAACAGCTCTGAGAATGAAGCTGTCTAAAATCCCCAAGGTAATAGGAAATTAACTGCATACACACGCGCTCTAAAGATATAGGAGGAATTCAAATTTACTGAGAAGCAATATAAAATATTTAAGAAAGCAAACAAGATTGAATAAAACCCCTTGCAATGTAAATTAAATCTACCCAAACCAGCAACGGCTGCAGCGGCTCCTCCGGGGGACTCCACGTCTGCACCAGGCTCGGCACGGCCCCTGCGCCACCAGAGACCATCGCAGATGGTGCACGTCCCGGATGAACATGCTTTAAAGACCTCCGAATATTTTGTTAAATGGGCAAAAGCATTCATCAACCCTTTCAGCATCTCCAACCGCAGCCCCCCCCGCAAGCGGTACTCTTTGTGGACTTACCCAAAGAACAGGGAGTCAGGGGCACCACAGATCTGGCTGGGGGGGGTGGGTGGTTTTGGGGTGAGCGGTTGTCTGGGGTGCCATCTGATGACCCAAGGACTTGGCAGTAGCCTACGTTAGGGCTTCCCCAGCTTTTCCGTAGCGGGAGCAACCTCCACCCCCTCCCCCAGCCCTGGGGCTGCTGCCTGCTGGAGCTGCCAGCTTGCCCAGGGACGGGCAGCCAGCCTTGACCCATCTCCTTGGGCGGGAACTGCAGCCCAAAACCGTGTGGGAAGGGGACTCGCCCTTCACGAAGGCTGCAGGGGCAAGCAAGGGGGCAGGGCGAGCAGCCCCGCCTGGGGACCTTCCCCGGGCTGGGGCAGAGCTCCAGCCCGGCACAGCTGGGCGGCCGGGCAGGGGGAGCGCAGAGCTGCCGGAGGAAGGGCTCCGGAAAGCCATCCCTCCTGAGCAGCTCGAGGAAATTCATATTTCATGTTCTGCTCCTTCTCTGCCCACGGAGTTCTTTCTCGTGGTGGTGCGTAGGTGTATGTGAGGGATTTATCCTTTCCCCACTGAATCACTGCAGCACAACATCTTTTCAACCCTTCTGTATGGCAGAAAAGAGCCTCATGGCATTTCTCCTCATTTTCCTGCTTAAGGAGACAGCCAGCGAGCTCCACAGCGCGACCCAGCTGCACCCCAGCTCAAGGCTGGGAAGGAGCACGACCCCTCCCAGCCCCGGTGGAGGCATGCCTGGGGGAGCAGGCAACCCCCACTCCTGCCAGCTGGCACCCCGAAACCGCAGCCCAGCCCACCTGCGGCCAGCGTGAAGGTGCTAGGGATGCTGCTGCTTTTCCACCTGGAAAATCGCTCCGCGCTCAAGGGAAGGAGCAGAGCGGGGTGCCCTGAGCATGGTGTGCTCTCCCCACCGCCTCAGGGGCCCAGATCCAAGCCAAAGCATTACCAAATCCCGATTACTGCAGTAACGAGCGTTTGTGCTTTAACCAGGGGCCGCTGGAAGACGTTTCATCACCATGTCTGAACCTGGTGTTTGAGTTTTCTGTATTTCGAAAAGAAAATGTGGAGGAAATGAGTTCTGCAGCTGTTGTCATGGGCAAAGCCATCGCCATGAGTGAATGGCCATGAGCGGATGCTTTCCCTGCTGACCCCCTTATAAATTGCTTATTTAGAAAAAGACACAGGAGCTTTAGGCATGTAGCCAGCAATAAAAATTTAAACGACAATGAGGTTTTTTGGCTGCATGAAAAACAGGCACCTCCTGAAATGTCAAGTTAACATTAATGACCCTTCTGTAATAGTTGTTTAATCCCACAGTGCTTTCCAACTGAGGACCTCACAGTGTTAAGCTTCGCAGCAGCTTGATGAGACGCTGAATCTGGTGGGCCTGACACAAGCCCCTGGGCCCTAGTAGGGCCATGCCTGCCAGGCATCACTGTGTTTTTATTGAACTGTCAGTCACTGAGCAGCCAGATCAAGTTTAAAAAAAAAACAAAACTATAGGTTTTCCAATTATACTTCTGCGCAGCCTGGAAGATCAATGAATAACTTGTGGCATATTCTGTCCCATGCTTGCACCTTCACGACACCAGTGCCCAGCTCCTTCCTTCCTCCGCCTATTGCCTCTCGCAGAACAGGGCAAGATCCCACTGGAAGCGCAGACAAAAACCAGCAAACATTAAGCTTTTGGTTCCGATTTCCCACATTTAATCTCCCCTGGGCTGGGAGATTGCACCCTGCTCTGACCCCATCGGGCCGAGTGGATTCTCCCCTCTGCTTTGAATCACTCCTGACCTCTGCCACCTCAGCAACCTGGATGTTTTTGAAGGTTTTTGGTGGGGTTCTCCCCCTGCTTCTCTTTGGTATTTTTGCTCCCTGGTCTGTTTCTCTTCCCTTTTTATACCCCATCTCCCATTCAGTTTCTGTCCTCCGACAATACTTTAGCATTTGACTATCGAGACACCGGCCACCGTTTAGAAAGTGAGTTGAAACACGGTGGATCACCAAGACGATTGCTGAGGGCAGCCATGGGGCTGGGCAGCGATGCTGTGTCTCCTGAATTCCCGAAGATCACTTATAACTGCCTGGTATCACCTCCCAGCAGATCTGCTTTGTTTGCATTCTTTTGCAAATACAAGGACACACAAAAGCAAGAGTGCGGGAGGTGGAGAGGGCATTAAATAAGACTGCCATGCTGCAGACCCTTCCCGGGTTTTACTTCCTCCCTCTTTGCCGTGGCCCACTAAAGCCCCGCAGGCTGTGCGCAGAACAAGGCCACCCATAAATGAGGATTCAACCACAAGAGCAGGAAAAGGCTTCCTCCAGCAAGAGCTGCAGTTCAAGCTACTCCCTCCTCCCTTATCCCCAGAAAATTAACATCTCCTTTTAGAAAACACAATTAAAAAAAAAAAAAAAAAGAGAAGGAAAAACCCTGGGGAAACTAACGAGTTCTCACGGTGAATTTTATTTTGTAAGCAACAATATAAACATGTGAATAAGAACAGGTATCATTTGCAGGGCTGGCCTTTGATCCAGAGTACCCTGAATCTAGCAACCCTTCAAGAGTAGATGAGGGCAAGCCTTCACCTGCGACCCCAGAGGCTAGCCAAGTTGCAGTCCACCAAGACCTTTGTCATGGAAAGGCCAATGCTTGAATATTTGCTATTCCCAAATATATGTGCAATCTCGGAATGTACCTCCCAACTCCCCCCCAGGTTAAAAAAAAAAAAAAAATCATACAGCTGCAAACCAGTAAAAAAAATTGCTTCCAGCTTATTGAGACTGAAATGGCCTGTTGGACTATAAACTGAAATATCATCCTAGAGATAACCAACTGGTCGTGACACGAAGTACTGTATTTACAACTCAAAAATATAACTGTTATATACTTTAATTTATAGCAAATTTAATACATTAGTGTTTACAAAATAAATTCTGGACTCAACTGAAACAGCGTGCTGCTTAGCAAGTTCTTTTTCCTTCCTCTCACTTTAATCGAAGAGACCAGCAAACTTAAGAGCTTCTTCTGTGATCCACGCACAACTTTTGATCATGCCAGATGTTGAAAGAACCAGAACATGTCCTGCATCTCTAAAGTCTTGTTGCTTGATACCTTCTATCACTCAAGCTGTACAGTTCAAACCTTAAGCTGTCCTTTAACAAGTTCCATACACGTCTCATGAAAGCTACTCAGATACTAACCAGGGCACTGGCTAACGTTACAAACTGAAGAAATATCTTATCCGTATTACTAGCTCACACAACAGGAAAGAGGAAATATAACTACACATTCAATCTCTTATTTCTAACAGCAAAGCTGCGAACTCCATTGCTTAAAGTAAGATACTTCAGTAAGTGAAACAGTACCATACAGTTCAAGAAACATTTTTTTAAAAAACAAACATTTTAATAGTATAAAAAGTTGTTTACTGGTGTTTCTACTATAAAGCTTTGTTCCACAAATCAAAAGTGATAAAATAATTAGATATGTTTACAGTGATAAGAGACTGCAGTGTAGACATTTCAGCTCACATTTTGCTGACGGTTTCAGTATACAACATGGACTGCGACTGAATCATTAATACACATCTATGACACAGAGCAAACTGCAGACATGAAGTGCACACCTGAATATGGAAGTTTACCCACTGGCATGGTAACTTACTTTCTTCAGCCCTCCCTTTCCCCTCCAGAACACGTTGTAGGCAAAAACTGTATTCAGAAACTGAGGCATATAACCATTTTGACTGCAGGAGAGCAACTCTTATTGAGGGAGTTGCGCAGAGGAAAAATGGATGCACACAAACACACCATGGTAACTCCAAAGTTATATGCCGACTATTTCTCCTTAGATAAAATGACATCTGCAAAAGTGAAAATGTACAAAAAATAAAAACTGTCAAATAAATAAAGAATACAGATGTTAATTAATCACATATATAAAGAAACGTATTGGCATACTGTATGCAGTATACGGTATATTCATAGAATTATGTGGGCTGGACAGCACTTAATAAGGAGTCACATGCTGAAGACGTAACTCCTTGTCTCTCTCCTCCAAAAGATCTTATGGTTTCTGGATATCAAGTGCAACCTTTTACACCGATGCATAAATCCTGCATCATATTTCATCTTTGCCACACCTAGGATGCCTTTTTCTTTTTTTTTTTTTTTTTTTTTTTTTTTAAAAGATCCACAGAGAAGTCCAGAAAGTTATAATGGTCTGAATCACAATTTTTGCAGCCCTGTCCATGCTACTTGGTCTCTTGGGTTTCCTACCAAATGAGATTTTAGTAATTGTACAGCATATCAAACCATAGTTTTTCCCAACAAAATGGGAGCCAATCATATAGACTCTAACTGGCATTTTCTACACTCCTGAACTGTAGGTAGGTATTTATGCTATAAGTGTGTTACACAAAGGCTGCTGAAACCATTGCAAGTGATGTAACGGTAGTTAAGTGTCAAGTACGTCCGCTATAATACAGAGTCAGGGTCTAGGTCTACCAAATGCTATATCCACGTAACATTTTAAACCATGAAATATTTTATGCATTTTCCTTTTTTTCTACAAATATTGTTGCAAACTTGCTGTTAATTGTGTCACGAGGTTCGCATTCCTAATTCTCCAAGGATTTTTAATTCAAATGTTTAACAACCATATCTACGCTAGGTACACATAAGTAGACATTGAAATTTCAAGTAAAATGAACTGTAGCCACATCTACTGGACTCAATACACGTCCCGACATCTAGATTTACTTTGATAAGTTATACAAATACATAATACATTCTTAAATAATGAAGACCCACAATATTAATTTGTGAATCTTCCCACGTTATAAAACCACTTTTACAGGAATGTTTATCCACCTGTATTACTGTTTTAGTTTGCAGTGTCTCTTGCTTTCCTGTTTCCACAGATTACTGTACCAGTTCTTAGGCTTTGGCTATTGAAATCTCTTATTTGAATGAGGCAACACTGGTTATTAAGGCTGGTTTTTTTTCTCTTGTGAAGTTTCATTCTTTACTATGACACCATTTTCCAGAGCAGAATGACTATCTTGTGTCTTCAGGTTCTGTTTTTATGACCTTCCTTTCTATGTTGTTAAAAGCCGAATGAGGAAAATCCTTTAAAATACCAAGGCCTTCTGCATTAAGAAAGAAAGAGAAAAAAAAAAGTTAAAAACACTGCTTGGAAACAAATATATTCTGTTCTTAATTCAAGAAAAAGGTCCATGAACCATATGGATACTAACAGCTGAAGCAATAAATTCTGCCTCCTCCTACTGGGCTTTAACCCAGCTGGGTTAGAACCACCTCAATTACATTGCAGTGATGACAGAGTAATGACCACAGATTTACTTCAATTCTCTCCGGGAGCAGGGCGTAGTGGAGATGCACTCTTCACTTGCATTTTGCAAGGGAACTGGTAAAAATCCCCAACTAGAAATTTCACTAAGTGAATTATCACTGGGATTGGGACAAATTGCAAAAAAGGTGAGCTAAGACTGCAATATACCAAAATGGAAGATGCAAGATTCTGCCCCGTCTTCAAGACAACTACTCTTGCATCTTGTCTTTCAAATAACCTCTTTCCCATTGCATCTTCCAAAGTCAGGCGGGATTTTATTATTATTCCTAAAGTTGCGAGAGTCTCAAGAATTCCTGGCTTTATCTCAGTGTGCTGAGTATTAAACTGAAACCACCCGTCTAGATTTCACAGAGGATTCTTGTTGTCTTCTATCAAACTTAGAATGAGTTTCTCCCAACGCCAGAGGTAAATGACAAGATTGCCAGTGAGCAGAAGTCAGTGAATAGGAAACCCAGTTGAAAAGACTTACTGCATGGTTTGGTTCACAGTACAGAAACAGTGCTAGGTCCTTATAAACCGGCATAAAAAGTCTTTTTATAAAAAAAATCTGATTCCTTTATACAGAGTGAAGCCATGTTATAATCAAACTGCATTACAATGACAGCAACATAAGTATTTAACAGCAGTAGTTTGGGTCAATACCGCTCTCTGAGGACAGACACATGCCAGAACTTGCTTATCTGAACCTAGTTACCCCATCCTCTAAGCTTTTCCCAAATAATATTCAATCTGATTCTAGATTAGCAAGTAACATTTCTCTTGAAGTTTTGTCCAAGGCCTTGATTAAAAGGTTACACACAAAGCATGCCAGGCTGAGCTGCTAGCTTCTTCACTCAGAGACATCACGTATTAGTAAGTTCATCACAGGCTTTGTAAGAAGTGGCGGGTAATTTGCAAGGGACAGCACTAACCCGAGGACTGGGACTTTGCCTCACCACTGGGGTAAAGCCGGATCAAATCACTGCACAGAGGTTTTCCAACATGCTGCTCTCCATCAAGTGAAATGTGCTGCAACTGTCTACTTGGCAGATTTGACATTCGGAGATTCAGCGGTCTTTCACCTGGAAGTTGTTCACAGTGAAACATTGATGCATGAAATGCAAAGCAATATTAAAAAACAGGTAGAGACTTAAAGACATCCTAATTCTATCAGCAAAAGCGCATCCTAAATTCCAGCTGCTCAGGGAAGATTTCTAGCAAAACAAGGCTTATGTAAATATGCTGCTTTGCAGACTATTCCATAGGCACTGCTAGAAAGGGACACTCAGCCGTAACAAGGGGGGAAAAAAAAAAACCCAAACACCACCCTCTCTCTTATTCTGCTCAAAAACCCCTTTGAGATCCTCACTGCACAATGGGTAAGTGATACAAAGAAGCTAGCACTATCAAGAAAAGCTGAATCCACACACCTAATTCTTCCTGTATACCTGTGTACCACATTGCTTGACCAATACACACAAATGAAAACCGATGTTTTAACGCTTACTTATATCGACTCCCTTAGTTTCTCCCTCTACTGCTTCTCTCTGCCCGCCCCCCCCCCAACAAACTAGCTCTTAAAAAACAGATACAAGAACTTCTGGTTGTATTTCTTGTGTTTGTAACATTTTGTCTCATTTCACAACAATAAAAAAAGAAAATCAAACAGAAAGCACTCAAACAAAACAAACACTCCTGAAATTAATTCAAGCTAAGGAATAGGCAGTTGGTAAATCGAAGAGATAACCACAAAACTGTAAGCTTTTTGAAGAATAACAAGCTACTAAGAACGTCATTAGAATCTGCTTAGTTCTAAGTAATTTACATAGCCAGCTCCTCAGGTTTTGTTCCTAGACTGCACAAACAGGTAAACAAAAAGGGGTA
This sequence comes from Fulmarus glacialis, assembly GCF_000690835.1. NCBI lineage: Eukaryota > Metazoa > Chordata > Aves > Procellariiformes > Procellariidae > Fulmarus > Fulmarus glacialis. The sequence continues at coordinate 10,423 of NW_009233948.1, read as the reverse complement.
CCAACTACATTATCTGCTTTACTTTCAACTTCCACAAAGCAAGAACACAAACGAAATGCAACATCCTGCTCTATTTTCAAAACTTAGGATAAAGCTACAGCCAAGTTCTGCCCTCAATAATAGTAGTGCACCCCACCTTCTTCCCTCCCCACGTTATCCACAGGGAAAGCAGTTTGCGCAGATACATTAAGAGTAACAGAGCAGAATCTGACTCTACATCTGATGGCATTATTTAGACTGTAAGCACTTCAGGGCAGAGATCTTGTCTTGTCCATTCAGTGCTCAGTGTTCTACACTAGATAAGTAACACCACTGACAAAGGTTGCATAATATCAAATGTATTTGCTGGCAGCAATGCCATGCCTGGAAGCTACCATACCTTGTCCATCAGCATTATCTAATGACATGCCATTGGGGCTGTGCTCTTCTGAGTTTTGTCTATAACACCCTGTGGAAAGACGTCTCTCTAATGCAGCCTGGTTGCAAAGAAACTCCATCTGTTTTGCCATCACCTTTTCCGACTGCAAATAAAGCAAAAAAATTTTCTCTATATATACATACATATAGCAAGTCAAAACACAGAGGAAAAAAACCAACATCAGATGATGAGACTAACAGCCTAGATAAAGGTTTTTGTTGACTCATATGTACAGATGTGTGCTTTACAGTTTCTTCAAAACCATCGAGCAAACAAAATATTTTTGCACCCATAAAGATTTTCATACTGTACATCTGAATCACTCAAGAATACTTAAAATGCAAGCTGCTGTAGTTCATCGACACAGAAATGCAATGTTAAATTCTGTTCTTCGAAAACACAGAAAAATCACTTTCTGCACTTTAGGACTACAGGTTATGTGAAAAGAAGCTCAAGAAAAGCAAAAAATAATGTCTTAATTATCCAGTTAGCTCTGTTCAAATATATGTCTTCGCAAAGTACTCCAAGAGCAATGGCAACATCTGCTAAAAACTTATGCCAAGATTTCACCAGACATCTTGGAATCTTTATTTTAGGAAACAGCACTACACAAGCTTAAAAATCTGCCATTCTGAAAGTGTAGGATGACAGTATGTTTGTGGGGGATAAAGGTGTGAAATGTCTGTCTAGAAGAAGAACAAGACCTATACACCTCTAGAGAGTGAAACTAAACAATGCAGTGCAACGTGGGAGGAAATGGCGTCTGAATGTTTGTCATTGACTTTAATGCCAAGAGAATTCTAACTTTCAATATAATCTTGTTCTTGAGAATGTAAATAAGCATCTTGCAAGAATAAAAAGAAAATCACAAGTCAAGAAAGTTGATTAAGAAGAGCCACAATGAACCTAAGAACAGTAAGTGTACAAACTTAACATCTACAATTGATAGGAAAAAATTCATTTCTCTTTCAGGTAATGCCATAATTGTTTCAACTAGTAGAGAGGCCTATTAATTACAGAGCACTTAACTTTTCTTGGGAGATGATGAAAGCCCTGACTTCCCACGAAAGTCTGCTTACTCAGCATAGTTCAACAATTTACAAATACAATGACAGCATAACAGACCAGCAAAATCTGAGCTTCTCCAGCACAGTGATGACCCTGACAGCAGGGTAATGACATTTCCGATATTTACTCACTCTGGCTTAGAGCTCATCAGGTTCTGCAGAAGAACACTGATAGCTCAAGCTTGGTCTTGGGAGGTAGGTAAAAAAAGAAACTATTTTCAAACAGTTTACTTTCAAGTGTGCTTTAACTTTGCTATTCTGTCATTCCTGTAACAACTTTGGAACGGTAAAATAATTTTTAAAAAGAATAAAACATTTCTCACTCATGCTATCTTTGTTGTTTCATTGGGATAAAATCAGAATTTTAAACTGCAATAATGCTTCGGATCGCTATAGAAAAACCTGTAGAGTTGCAGATACCTTTAAGCTTAAAATAAATCTCTAGTCCACTGTTATGTAGCAGTGACCAATGAAAAGCCTATACAAGATGAAAATAAGCTTGCAAAAATCAAGTTAATTTAATTGTTATGTGACATCAGAACATGTAGCATAATTGCTTTTTGATGTATCACAATGAACAGATTTGTATAAATGCACACTACTTTGCAATAGAAGAAGGTAAAAGACAGGGTAACACATCTAGTCTCAGAAAACAGGAGTGTAACTCCTAAATGTAATCTTACGTGAAAATTCGGTGATTACATTTGCCCAAATCAGCTATACAAAATAGATTTGTTGCAACTTAGCATGAAATCCCTCCTTGGCAACAACTGGCAGTAGGAGATGCATATTTTGCCTCAAGGCTGGGATACACTACAGAAAAGACAAAGAACGAATCGGAAACCTGTCTTCATTTATAAAAAGCTTTCTGGATACTCGAACACACTGCACTTCCACCAGGCTAGATGTTATTTAGAAAGGCAATTTATCCTCTCGGATCCAGAGGTTCACTATTTCCTAAATACATTGGCCCTTCTTCTTACAAGAAACGTCAGAACCGAGGACTCCAAGATCGCCTACTCTATTCCTCTAGACTCAGTAACTGGAACTTTCCATTTATAGCTAATAACGCAAGTAACACAGCACATACTGTACCACTTGCTCCCAGCAGGCAATCATGTATTTTCAAGCCTACTACACTAGATCTTACCTCCTTGGAACTAACAAGGGTAAAGCTGTAGCACTGTGTCAGAACAGTTTCAGAAGGTAAACCCAAATTAAGAGTGATGCAATCACAGCTAAGCTAGGTAGCCTTTGAAAATTGACGGTAATTACTTTAGTCATCAAAACAATACATCAAAATCAATGTACAAAGACACAGCCCGTATTATTCACAGTGTCGTGTAGCTGGTTTACCTGGGAATTAAGAGCTGTTGAGTCTTCGTTCTTTCCTTTAGCCAAAGCAAGTGGCATTTTGTCTTGCTGATAGAGGGTCTGGACTGTGTCCTGGAAATCAGGATAACCATCCTATTGAGCGTAAGAAGAAACCAAACACGAGGAGGGACATATTACTTATTTTGCTTCCCCCTTTCTGTATACTCAAAAGAAAAAAAAAAAACAAAAACCAAAAACCAAAACAAACCCACCACACCACATTCCTGAACTTCTGTGAAAATTCTGGACTGCCATTTACATGTTCGTGCTATCCACTTCATTTAAGTTTGTGCATAAAACACACACAGCCCCTCTACAACAACTGCTATATACCTAAAATGGCATACACAGACAATCATATCTCATCTCTCACAGTTTCAGGTGAATCCAGACTACTGTTGTCACTGACATTAAACTAGTTTACATTCAGCCTTGCCAGGCAGATTTAGGCCTATGGTTTCTGTCACTCGTTACATACAGCAGCTTTGGTGATTCTTAAGAAATCAAGTTTATATGTAGTCGAGAAAAAAGCGCAGCAGCTGGATATACTAACCTTGAGAAACTGAGCAAAGCCTCCTGAAATTCAATGTATTTCACACAGAACCTATACTAGTATCACAAAATGAAATATCACCATTTTAAAAGTAGGGTAGCAAAGACTTTATATACTATGGGAAATCATGATTCAATAATTCTTCTAGTCTCAAATGCTTATGATATGCAAATCTCTTTTGCAGCTTGCATATGTACCAATAAAGCAAATAAAGTTCCTGTGAAAGCCTGCCAGACTCCATTAAAATAAATTAATCACCAAAGCAAAGGTTCAAGATGAGAAATTTATCCTGCTCGGCATTATAAAAGGAAAGCTCATGTAAAATAGAGGAACATCCAGAAACGTTAACAAAAGCACAGTATAGGTGACTGTTAAAATGTGAGAGGAAGCTAGAGATCTTAAGACAGATCCAAACCTGAAAACAGTGACATCTGTCACTGAGGATCCGCAGACCCAAGTATCAGAAGTATGCCAAATTAGGTGTATTTTCCTTGTGGATTCTCAAGGCACATGCATGTAAATAATAACATTTTTGACAATAGCTGGACAAATGGCTTACAGCCCAAGAACAAGAAAAGCGATCTTTCAGAAAAACCACAGAGGAAGGGCTACAAGGTCCATGCCGTTGGCAGACTGCCCACTGACCTGCAGAGCCATGGCCAGACCCTCAGGGCAACGTAATGCCAATAGAGCTATTCTTTATGCTCAGGAAAAAAGAAAAAATATCTGTCTGAACACTGCATATTGCTTTTATCCACCCAACATACTCCCTCAGGGAAAAAATAAACATGATAGGTATGCAAAATTTCCTAACCAGGTAAATTGCCACAAAACCTCATCCTCTAGAAACAAAGGCTTTGCAGCGCATTTCCAGGAGCACTGACCATTTTCATAGTTAGACCTGAATTTGTTTGGGAGAGGAGAACGATTATGTGTAGGAAGATGAGAAACTGAATACACGAAAACATATCACTCAGGATCCTATTTTTGCCACAAAACAGGTAACACGGCTCTTTATAACGTATCTGTGATCACTCGCCAACACAAAACCAAAGGCTGCTTCTTGAAAGTAGGGCCGGCTGCCCGTTGCCATGACTGTCACCCGTCAGTCACGCAGATAACTCTCGGATGAGGATGCACTTCTGGATCACCTTCCCGGAGCCCTTCTCCACCGCTGGCTGTTCCCCTCGCAGCCCCATCGGTAAGGGCTGACAAGGAGCAGGCTGGGCCAGGCGACAACCTGCTCTGTACCACGTTTGCCTGGTGGTTCCTCCTCCCTCTGCGGTCAGGAGGGCCTGCTGCATGCACTGCAGCATTTTTGTTTTGCCATGCTGCTGCTCAGTTGTTTTTCAAGTGGCTTCGTGCAGCAGATGTTCTCAGTCCCACATGTGCTTTTTTGCTCCCTCTAATGACATTTTTCCTATGCAAACAGTAGCTTCTACTGCTTTTGCTGTTTTTGTGAAAAACACAAATCCCACACTTTGACTGGTTTTTTCAACCTTCTCAGCAATGGTGGAGGTGGGCCTTTTCTCTCCTCTCCTCTCCCTCCACCCATACCAGCACCAAGGGAAGACGCTTCCTCACAGCCTCCGCTCAGGTCTTCCTGCCTGTGCCCCCTTGACTCCCACTGAGCTTTGGGAAATCAGATTTTGCAAGCTCTCCGCACCCCTCTCATTCGGCTGAACGGAGACACTGACACACACAACAATTCCTTTATACCACAGACAGCAAGAATATTTTTAAAACCCTCTTTCTTCGCTCTCTTGGCTATTCACACTGACTCTGAAGGGGAACCTCGTCAACCCCAATACAAAGCAGCAGCAGTGATGAGTAGCCTCTCCCTCCGTGACTTCTGCGCGAGATACCTGTGACTTGTTTTGCTTTCTAAGCTGGTGCCACAACAGCTCATTGCTTTGAGCCGTGCTGGTACTGAGTCACAGAAGATGACAAAAACAAGGGGTGCCCCCACCCCACAACACCTACGGAGGAGGGATCCTTGCTCTGCAGGAGGATGCGCTGTTTCCATTCTCCTGTCCTGCTCTTGTCCAGAGCACAGTTAGGAACTACAAGCCCTTTTTTATAATCTGCTTCCAAATCCCAATTCACTCCATTCCCTTTTTCACTCCCTCCACACCTTTAGTCTGTCATTTGCCTGGAATTTTTTCCCTTCTCTCTACACTTCACTCCCACAGCTCGCCCACCCACTCTACGAATAAGAGGGGGAGAGCTCGCAGGGGAAGAGAAAGGCTTTTACAGGTAATTTGATGTAATTCATGGCATATTGTTTCTTTGTAATGCTTGTGTGAGTTTCGTATTCATGAAGAGGATAAATTTACAACGGTGGCTGTAACCTGGCAATGTTGCAGCTTGTACACACAGCTCTGCTAGCTCTGCTCAAGGATGACCTTCAGAGTCTCTCTGGAGGTTTTTTTAAGTGTTATTATATTTCAGGAAATTAACTCATCTTTTTTTTAAGTAATCTTTTACACTATGCAAACAGGGTGTGAAGTCTTTCCAAATTCAAGCACTAGTATTTTAGACCATGCTTTGCAGAGACATTAATGACTAATAGGTAAAGGAATGGTGAATAATCACAATACAGAGTTCAGCCTTAAAACAGAAAGGCAAAATGACCTTTACAAAAAAAAAAAGAAAAAAAAAAAGACAGACAGAGCTAGTTACAACAACAACAAAATCACCCATGTTCAGATCCTCTGCATGATATTAGCATGAGAATGAGCTAATAGAGCCACAATGAAGCATTACAACTTTAAAAACAGGATAAGGAATTCTTATCCAGAACAGAAGGAAAACTCTGCAGCATTTGCTACCATTTTCATTTTTACCTCCACCTTTCTAAAAATAAAACAAAAAACCCACAAAATCCCTAAACATACTACTAAAAAAAGGACCTTTTTTCTTTTTTGCAAAATGCAAGCCCCAAGAACCCAAAACACCACATGTAAAAGTGATCTACTGTGTAATACTGCATCTTTTTTTAATTTCTTTGAAGAAAAGTCCATGTTTTACAGTGTGCCTCAGAATTATAATGCACTGAAGTAATGGTTTACTCCCTAGAAGACTCCCAAACTTGTAAGGAAAAAGACATTTACGCTGGTAACAACATTGGTCATTTCATAATTAATAATGCTATGCTATCAAATGAAAGATTGTTTCATTTAGTTTAATTTTCAATTTCTTATTTTGGAAATAAGTCCTATTTCTGAAATAGTAATTTGTACAGTTAGGACATGAAATTTTCACAAGCATTTTAAAATACGATTGGTAATTTTAGATAAAAAGAAAACCAAGTAAACATCCTTTCTCAGAATTACTGAACTAAAAAGTACCTAGAGAAAACAGGCCTTCCAGACTCTTAAGATTTCACCATGTAGAAAATAAGAGAACGCACATCCTCTAAGGCTGTCCAAATTTCCTGCCCTCCAAAAAACCTAAAGTTTCAGCCTGTATTTTTCGGAATTTTAATTTTACTTTTTCTTTCAATGAAGATCCTGTGGAAAAAAGCACCTCCCTTGCAGTGTGTCATTGTAGATACTTGCTCATCATCAATTATTACTGAATGAAGGAAAAACTTCCTAATGCTGAAATCTAACAGTCAGTGAAATACTACTTCAAGCAGAGGAGTGGCGGCTCCCCACCAGCTCTTACAAATTAGGACTAGACTGGACAAAAGCGGGGAGACTAAAGGAACCATCCTGCAACGCATTGGTCAAGGCAGATAATGGTGAAGGTGGATAAAACCATTTAATGCAGCTTTTCCCTGCTCTCTTTTGTGGATCGAGGAACAAGCGTAGGTCAAAGCAAATCCTAACACATGTAAATGACATTACTGACTTATCATCAAAGCTACCAGTAAATCCTCAATGCACGTGCATATTTTGTATTGGATAAACTCAAACTACAACTGTACACAGACTGATGGAACTTAATAAATAAATAAAAAAGATTAACTCCTCTATACCTATATCATAACTGCCTTTTCAGAACTAACTGCTCTCACTGGGGTTTGCTCACAGGAAAAGCCTTTGTACAGGTAACAAAGCATCGCACTACTAAAAAAATGAAAGCCTTGCATTCAGTGCATCATTTATCACAGAACGAGTTACATATGAGAAACGCATTCCAGACTATGCTGCAACTTTTCTCTACAATTAAAGGATATACCGCATACCTGTGTCACATACAAATCTAGCTCAGGCCTAGCTTACATTCTAATGCACATGTAACCTACACTTTTTGGAGTAGACAGTACAATAAAAAACCCCACAACACTTAGGATGAGTTAGATACTCACGTAACAATGAAACAGTAATTTTTTTTTTTTTTTAATTAAAAGTGACTTTTTAAAAGGCCTCAAATTTACTTTCCAGCAGCGATAACTGAAGAAAAAGGTAAACTACATGTATGTTGCTCCTGCACTCCTAACAAGAAACTCCCAGCATCTCCATAAGCAGTATCTTGAGCAGGTGCATACATTAGCCATGTATACATGTGCTTTTTACACAAAACTAATTACAAAAAACTGTAAATTAATATCTACAGGCACAACCATTTGTGTTGACATATATAGCTTTTAGTTAGCTTTTGACTTTTCAATATGATCAGTTTTATAATTCATAGCATAGTCAGAGATGGCTAGTATTCCGCCATCAATCCTCATCCAGAACTCTGGATTCTGGACACGATCAAAAGCTGACTCAAGCGAATTAAGCAAAGCCCACCTCACACTGACTTAAAAGCAGGAGGCCTTATGGGAAGACATTTCCTATAGTGCTTGAGCTTATTCCACCACAGGAAGTCAGTCAGACCCATTCCTCCCCCTCCTACTCACTCAGAGCGCAAAACACTGAGAGTAACTTTACCATTAAGCAAATCCTACTCTTTACCCCTGCTCCTACAAGTTTCTCCATCAAACATTCACATTTGCAGAGACAGTGGTTATGTTCTCTGCCTCTCTTTCTCACGCCCATTAACTGTCTGCCAAATGTTTTTCTGACAAATTTCCTTAAGACAGATCCCTTTGAAACAAAAGTGAATTTTAGCATGCATAGGACAAAATACAGAAGTCACAATACTGTACCTCTATCTTGATTCTCTTTGGTGACAGCTCATCCCTTTCTCCACATTTAGATCTAGAAGAGAAGACACGTACACTATCAGTAAACAGCACATTAACCCTGACCATCAGAAATAATAATGAAAAACAAAGTCAAGGAAAAAAAAAAAATCAGGCAAGAACAAGGGAGATGCACAGAAAAAGCCTCCAATTCACTTGGACTTGGCAGTAAATACCACTCAAGTGTAGAGGAATACAAGCACCTTGTGTTGTTTTCAAAAGTGTCAAGAGACTCCTGCAGTCTTCTTCCGAACAGAAAGGAAAGCTACCTGAGCACAGAGAATTACAAAAATGCCTTTGGCACTGCTTACCCAGAGTGGATGTATATTTACATCAATCACTATGGAAGAAAGAGGAGCAAAGGAAAACCATAAAAAGCTCTTAGAAGTGTAGGAAAATGTATTTTGAAAGGATATTGCACTACACATGAGGGAGTTAACATTTAAAAGCAATATATAGAAAGTATTAAGACTTTCAATCATATTTATTAATACTAAAGTTTTAATTGTATTTAAAAGCTGTTAAGCCTTTGTTACTGTTTCATAACAGCAGTTCATTTAACGGAACAGTAACAACTGAAATTAGGACTCAGCTTCAGTTCCTTTAAAGCAAGTTTGTAAGCCACTCCCTATGACCTTATCTTTTTCGTTCCCTGGAAACTAACAAGCCAAATCTGTATATGGGAAAAAAAAAATAATTGATACATTAAGCAGCTTTGGCTACTCGGCCTATTTACATTAACCTTGAAATACAGAAATGCCTCAAATACTTGAAATGCCAGCCTCTCAGGTGCCTCAAACATGCACTATCATCACAAAATCTGGAAAACTAGAGAGCAAATAAAAAGGTAATTCAAGACAGCTAAATCTTAGCAGTTTGAAAGCTTCACGACTTAAATAGCATTTTCCTACCTTCCTCAGAAGAGCACTTTGCTAGCTAAAGAGCAAGAAGAAAGTGTCTCTAATGTTTCAAAAGAAATACTATCAGAATGATTAGTTCCCTGAAAGTAAAGGTCCTTCGAGTTAATTAAAACCTTACTTGGTGGTCCTGTAAGTATACTTGTACGTAACTTCTCGAGAGATTTGCCGAGCTAGTGCGAAGAGTTCATCTCTCCTGGTCAACAACGCGTTATCTTTTACACACAGCTGAGCGGCTGCTTCATTAACTGTTAGCTGGAAATTAAACACAAAAACAGGGATTCATGATTTTGCATACTTTCACCCATTGTGCTTGTAAAAGTACCTGTTCTTCTGAAATAATAAAAAATTTCAATTGCAAGTAAAATTACCTATAATTGTATATTAAACCTTGGAGGGTTTCTTCAGTTTATTTATACCCTTACTAAGCCAGATAAGCCTCTGGGAAGAAAAAAAGATATAAATGTAGTAGGTACATTTAATGTCCTTTAAAGTAAAACGTTATTGTAAGACTCTCTCAATGTGCGCTGCTTCTGCCTCATCCCAGAATTAATTAAATCTCAGTATAAAACAGTAGCTCTGAACGTTCACAGTGTTTGGCTCCCAAAGCCTGGTTTACAGGGAATACTATTTTTATAAATGCAATATGCCCAGGACTTGGGGGAAAAAAGAAAAAAAAAAAAAAAAACCTAAAAAAAAAGGGAAAAAAAAAAAAAAAAAAAAACCCTGACAGTGTGGGTACAGATGGCTTTCCCTGGTGAATACAGCATAAATTCTGTAGAAGGTGATGGTTTAAGAAACGATTAAACTTTTTTTAGCTATGTTTCTCACCCTCGTGTTTGTGAAGACTATCTTCAGACATGAATCAAATGTAACTTGTTTCAAGGATGTTTTCCTGAGCCTGCCGGGACACATTTCTAGTGCCTCTGCTGCTGGCAATAGTTTCATAAGGGGGGG
>NW_009233947.1:0-24176 GCF_000690835.1 Fulmarus glacialis | reverse complement strand
CCGGCGTTTGTGCAGCCGTCAGCTTTCCCTCCTTCCCCCTCTTTGTCCTTCGGCAGCGGGTCGTGCTGCTGGGCTGCGTGAGCGCTCGGTGCTGCCTGCAGGTCGGTCTCCTTTCCTGCCCTGCAAGCTCTGGTTATCGGTGGCAGCGCGGGTCTTCCTGGTGGCTGGTGGCGGTGTTATTGCAGGCCCCTCTTACAGGTGCTGGGCACGGTGTGTTCTGCCGCCCGCCGTGGCTAAATGTTCCCTTCGGCTGGATAACTGTGTTCCAGGGCTGTGATGCAATGTCCTTGGGTGGTGAGGAAGCAGTGAAGGAAACAAGCGTTTTCTGGTTTCCTTCCTCATTTGCAGTGTGGCCTTTCTGTCATAAACCATGACTGCAGTGACTCTGCAAGACTGATGTCTTTCCTGTGCTGTAAGGACCTGACTCTCAAAGAGGCAAAGCATGCTTGCAATGATGTGATGGAACTTAGAAGGAAGAAAAAAGTGTTTGTTAATCCATATTCAAGCAAAGGCAGGATCCTTAGTAATGTTAGGTTAAGTGATCTTCTGGCACTAACAAGTTGGCAAAAAAAAAAAATGGGCAAAACATTTGTTTTAATTTTAGGAGATTATAAAATATGAAACTTCCTGACAGCAAGAGTTGTGGAATAATGCTTCCTTCTTACAATATAATAAAATTGCTTTTATATGTAACATCTGATGATATTTTAACTACATTTTTAATCTTCCATTAAATTTATTTCTGTAAATATTTATAACATACTATTATCTCTATCTTATTTCTGTAGCTCTGTTAACCATTCATTATTAATAAACTTTCCTTTCAGTTTCCTAATCTAACACGGTAGCATCCTGTAAATTTTCTTTTGTGTATCTTGTCATCTAAAAGATACTGACAGCTAGAATGGAGTAATTTCTGTGTTTGTGTGCCACAAAGCAAAGCAGAGAGAATTTTTTTCTGTCCTATGACATGATGTGGAGTTTCTTTCAGCTTTTGATTTGCAGTTTAGATCAGGTTAACAACGGGGTTTTTTTTGTTGTTGTTGGTTTTTTTTGTTGTTGATGTTTTGTCCCCTCAGTGGGTGCATTGGGGGGGGCCAGTTTTCACTGTGAAAAGTGAGCTTTGTAGGAATTGTGATTTTTTTTTTTTTTTTAACAGAACCTTCAGAATATGAACATGCTGAAAATAATAGCTAGTGATTTGTTCTAATTGTACTATAGTGTTTATTTTGGAGCAAATGTCATGATTTGCTGTTTCACTCTCATGAGAATATCAAAGAAAGGAGACAATATGAGAAGGTAACAATTGTAAGTAGCATCTTGTTCTAGTGTCAGAAGTGGAGCAATTGCAGTTTTAGATCAAATGTGGAAATTTATTGCTACCTTTGTTCCCATTTTGACTGCTGGAGATACCCATGTGTATAAAGCCTAAATTATTCTGGCCTTTTTTTGTTATTTTATGTGTTACAATATATAATTGTTTAATAATTCATTTCAGGTACTTGAGAACTCCAGAGGATTAAGCAATTATGCTGGAATTCCTTTGGTCTAGTAAATAGGTCTTTTTCCTAAAGCTTTTATAGGTAGAAATAAAGCTAATTCCTTTTTTTTTTTTAAAGCTTTTAGAGACTCTGCTTTTAGAGACTCCCTTTGGCTTTTAGCTTCTTAAAGGAGGCATTGATATTAGCTAATCGAGTATTGTGATTTAGCTTGGGGATTGGACATCATTTAACTGCTAAAAGTAAAATATTTCCCCTGGAGTTCATGATCACTTGTACCTTTTCCAAGAATAGTTAAGGGCACTAGTTCTTGCATCTTGCCCAAACTGTAAGTAGGATAAATGCATCCTGTCAGTTTAAATTGTCAGCTGTGTAGTCAACATATCTGAAGACTAGGAAGTGTCAAAAATAGCCATTAAATTGTTTCCAGTAGCTGTCAAAAATCTGTGGAGCTCAGTCATTCAAATGAATGTGTTTTGTGCTGGTACAAGTTTACTGCTAAAATGTACTTTATATGGTATTTGTTATTTGACAAGCTCTTTCATCTGTGATTGAAAACTCGTACCATTAGGTGGGCTAGGTTTCCTCAACTGAGCACTGTTAATAGTCTCCTAAATTTTCTTTCATGATGGTCAACTTTGCAAAAAATTATTTATATTACCATTTGCCTATGTAATTTAAAAGATTAATTTTGGATTGCTCAGCACTAAATGGGTACTTTGCCTATGTAAAACAGGGCCTAGACTAGAGGCCTAGACAGAAGAACTTAAAACTTATTCCACTGAAATTGGTCTCTTCAGTAATAATGAAGAAATAAGAGGCTACCATGATATAAATAATCCAGTTATATTTCTGGGTACCTTCTACTTAATTTTAACAATAAAATACTTTGCAGTGCACACCACTGTGGTGTTATGGTTAACTACTGTCTATCATAATCCTTGCTATGCTAAGATAAACCAATAAGTCAATCTAGAGATAATAAAAGATGTAGAAGAAAAGAACTTCTGTCTTCAACATTGCCTCCAGTGTTATTTTTCTAAAATCTTCAACTGGATCAGCCTCCTGGCAGGGAGTGTGAATCTGAGGCCCGGTCTGTATGGTAGTTTTACCACTGAAATGTACTTTTGGTGGACACCTTGCACACATCCATACTCAAGTTTGAATTCTGTAGGTTTCTTGAAACAAAACCAGGCAAGTTAAATTCTTCCTTTCTCCCCAGTGGTACAAGCCCTTTTTTGTTACTGTTCTACAGGAATAGTGTTTGTGTGGATGCTGCACTTTGTGTACATGTATGACCAGTTCTGCAGTGGCAATCTCTCCACCACTGCAGCTATCGCTTTGTTGGTTGACTCCTCCTCCTCTCCCCTTTTAGTTCTCTTTAATGATACCCCCCTTCCTTTTAGTTCTCTTTAAAATGTTCAGTGAAAATCCCTCTCTTCTCAGTAGCCTGCATTCATGATCTTGCAGGTATGGCTCTCTGTAAAACTAGCTGAAATTAGCTGAACATTGTCATCTCAGAAGGAAGTTTTGGGGTCCCAGGGGCTTTGGAAGTGTGATGCAAACACAGCTGTGAAATTTCACAAGGGAGTAGAGGTACTAGTTGTTAGGACTTTGCAAGGGAGTACTTGTCATAGCCTAGTGTTCAACGGCAGTGAAAAAGTTGTGGCAATCTTACTGAGAAATGAGAAGCTAAGAAGGTACCTCATCTCTGTCATAACTGTGGTTCTTATGAGCAAGGATCCTACTGTGACCTGAACGGCAGCAATAAAGCATAAAGAAAAGTGTCCCAGACAGAATGAAGCTGAGATTTTTTTTTTTTTTTTTTTAAGAAGCTGATACAGAAATGTTTTGAGGCCCAGATGGACCCAGTGGGAGGAGGGGAACTTCAGCAAGTATAATATACTGTCCCCATTGATATCTGCTTGCTTTAATTTTCTTCACAACCCTTGCCAAGTCATTTCCCCTCTCAAAATCTTGAATCTTGGCTGACTGCCCACAGGCAAGGAACAAAGAATTTCTGTTTTTAAATAGTTGGTTTAATTTAAAAGCATTCGCTGACAGTAGTAGGCAAAATAAAGGGGGGAGGCGCTGAAAAAAAAGCCAGGATACTTTAAGGTACCAAAAAGTACTTAAGCAGATGCCTTAGATGTAATGCAAAACAAAAACAATTGTTGGCAGAAAGTGTAAAATAAAAACAATGCAAATAGGACTAAATGCATTCAAAATAGAAACAAGTCACCACCATTTCTAAAATACTGACGTACAAAAGGTCTAGTGTTTGGGCACTCAGATGATTTTATACCAAGAGCCACTGTAAACTTGATGTGTGGATTTTCAAGTATAAAGCAATATGTTTTTGCTTTCAACTCAAAGTCCAACTACAAAACAAATCGGTTGTGTGCTGTTCCTAGAAGCCTGTAGGAGGTAAAACTGTTCCTGGTTTAAGATATGTTTGAGGTAGTCCCAGCAGCTCGTCAGCAGTGACAGTATCTGTCTGCTTGGTGAGCTGTGACTTCCGTTGGCCCAGATATCTTTTGGCTGCATTGAGAGACAGGGACTGGTGGGAGCACACAAGGAGATTTTCTTCGTTCTTTGTTGCAGCACTGTAGAAGAATAGCTATTCTTGGTAATTACTTACCTGTTTTTGCTATTCCCTTAAACCTAATGTCTTTCTATGATTTAACTTGGAATATCCATTAAAGGTATTCCCCGAAAGACAGGTAGCAATAAGGCAAAGAGATAATTTTTTTTTTTTCAGCGTTCCTTGGTAATTGCAAGTCTAGGGCATGTGGAGGCAGGGAATGAAGGAACATATGCTGTGGAGAGAAGGTATAAAGATAGATGTCCTGGAAAAGACACCAAGCACTAGGCAAACTCCTTTGGCAGTGCATTCCAAAAGTGGTACAGAACTGCTAAAACCTGCAGTCCAGCAGCCGTCATACTGATAGGGCAGCCTTTTGGGTTTTTTTTTGCCAGAAATATGCCTTCTTACCTATTCTTAAGATTGCGGTGTGTTGTATAGTGCTGTTCTTATACTGCCTAGCAGGTATTAATAGTAATTCTTTCTTCTATCGACTGATCTATGATGAGGTCTCGAAAGAGTCTCATCAGCACACAGGTATTACAATTTGAATGCCTGTTGTGTCAGGCATTGCTGAGGTTTTGTCAATAGGGTATCCTTCTCTTTTCCCTCTCTGCTGGTGACATTTTCTGTTGACCAAATTTTGCAGCAACCATAATAGGAATACTTAACGTGCTGAGAGTTGATCTTGTCAAAAGACAGCTCAAACACGGTTTTGCTTGTCTGGGGACATGCATTGCTGTTAATTATTTGCTTCCGAGTAGAATATTCTGCTCTTTTATGGTGCTATGCAGCTGTCTGAGTGAACCTGGAAAGCAAAGGGCAGTGGTCTGCAAAAGTCACCAGTAACAGATGTGCCAGTATGGGAAAATGGTTTTATTGGCATCTTTTCAAGAACTCATGTCCTCTTAAAAATATGAGGAATGTGATTCTTCCTTGGGCACCAGTTTTAAATATGAATGATGTGGATAAGATGACTTGTTAAAGGGAATTTGTGTTATGTGTAGGAAAGGAGAACTGAAGTTTCTGTGTATTGCCAGGAATCATGGTCCTGTGTAACAGGATATACTTAACTTCTTTGGGCACCTGTTTGTCAGCTGCACCTCATGCAGATTTTTCTCCTCCTGCCAAACCGATAGCCATCTAAGACTGCAAATTACCAGAATGCAAACATCATTTTTGGTGTTCCACAAAGGCTCAGCACGTAGCTCTTGGGCTTCTAGGTGCTTATTTCATTGTCCCTGTCTTCAAAGATTAATTGATCAGTGAATATGTTCTTTGCTTTTTTTGTGTGTGTCAGTCATTCTTTAGACTTCCCATTTTCATTGCTGCACAGCGACTGTGCCGATAGGTTTCCAAATAATGTAGAACTAGCCTGTCTGTTCTCAGAATGGTCAGCGCGATGTCTGTCAGCTGAGTGACCATGATGCTCAAAGTTTTCTGTTGGAAAATCAGAAAACAAAGGTTTTGGAGGTCACAGAGGTAAATGGGCTGGGGGGAGCACACCCTAAAAAGATGCAACAAAGAAAACTGATAGGCGAGAGCTGATAGAACTGTGGAAATATTTCCTGGTATTGTGTAATGCCTTGTGATTTTTGTCTTCCTGAAGTGTTCATTGGCTATTGCAATGAGGTATCATCATGCCTGTTTACAGCTTATTATTTACTAATACAGTACCTTCACTGTACTGAGAGATGTTTGCTGCCATGAACTTAACAGAAATTTCTCATATGGACATAGTTTTAGTATGTTAATTTTAAATCCTTAATAATTTCATAAATTTGTTATGCTCCCACTGAGATTGTAATAAATTCTAATTTTGTACTGTACAATTATTTTATAGTAATTATTAGGTGTCAGCTTTTATTTGTACTGTCCTAATTTCTGTCTGCTGTCTGTTCTGTTACAAGATTTTTTCCCCCCTTCCTATGTTTGTAGTTGGATGCAGTCTCCTATGATTATGTCTAGCATTTTTTTTTTTTAATCTCTGTTGTGATAAATCACTTCTTGTGTTTATACAGTTAATAATAATAATTGGTTGCAAAGCCAGACTTGCTTTTGAATTCACTGTGTCACGTTGTTGTTGGTTGTAATTTGGCAGTGAGGAACAGATAAGTATGGTAGTAAGTAATAGATGGAGTAAAATTCCCATTTATCAAGGCTACTGTCTTAATATATTAGTTCATTAGAGACCTATATAGGTCTCTAGGGTATCACTGAGGAACTGCTGCCTCAGTATTTGGCATTCTATCTTTCAAAATATATAACCATGGAGGTGACTTTATTGGACTGTATGTTAACAATACTATTTTCAGTGCATTTTTCTTGGCTTTATCCTTAAAGTCTTTTTGATCCTTGAATGGAATGGGATTCTCAGGCTTCAGTTTTCTCTATTCTTCACCTCTTGTTGACTCGGGTTTTTTTGCTAAAGCTGGTTACTAATAATTACCAAAAATACCTGATGGGCCTGCTGCTTTCTTTTTCTCTTATAAATAATCATCTTCATCTGTCCTGTACATTTTTCAAAACTAGAAGGTACACACCATCTCTGAAGCACAGTTTTAAATTTGCCCTGCAGATGCCAATAACCACTTCTAGTGGTTTAGGAAGGCTGGGATCTCTCGGACAGACTAGAAAAATGGTGATGAATATGTACTGGTCTTTCATGAGCTGACTGACTAGCAGAACTGACAGACGCTGTAAGGTGCGTTGTAATCTTTTAAGGATTTGGGTATGCCTTGTTTTCATGATGCCCTGAGATTGTTTCATAGGATGTGTGAGGCATTCCTTTGCCTTACAGACTGTTGCATTTTTTGTGTTGTGCGTGAATATAATCTCTGGGTTTTGCTGGGAATAAGTAAGGCAGAATCTGAGGAAGACTTTGCAACAAAATTCAAGTATGATGTTTTGTAAGCATGGGCTGGTTTCCATGGAGAAGGGTCAGTACTGAAGCTGAAGTCCGATGCTACTCTTTAGTTAAGTAGCATCAGAGATATTAGAACTTTGATTTATTACGGAACATGTAATGGATTTCCTGTTGCTTTTTCTTTGGCCCTTGTTCCTTTCGTTTCATGCACTAAATAATAGAATTTATATATGACCGACGTTGGACCACAGCTCAGAGGATAGAGACATGATTTTATTTTGGAGAGGAGGAGTGCCTTAGTTCATTGCTTTCATTGCCAGATGTGTGTCAGTGTTTGTTGTGGTACTGCTGGACAATGTTAAATCCACATTGGCAGGCTTTGGCAATACATTTCTTAGACAACCAGCAGTGGCAACAGTGAAGAAAACCAAATTCTTTATGTGTCTGTGAAAGGCAAACCTAGTCTCAGATCCTCTGTTCAGGAATTGCTTGTAGTTCCAAGTTCTAATGTTGCCCCTGGCTTGGGCTTGTCATTTTCAGAATAATTTAGATATGCATGTTGATTTTAAAGAACTTTGAAAAATTGCCACTTGAATCAGTCACTTCAGGCTGCCTATTGAAAGGATTATCTGGAAGATACTCTCTTCTTCATGGATTCTTGGATTGCCATTTTGCCTGCACAGTCAGGTCAAGGGTTTTGTTTGATTTGGGTTTGTTTTTTTGTTGGGTTTGAGGGAGGGGTTGGTTTGTTTTTGGGTTTTTTGTTTGTTTGGTTTTTGGTTTTGGGTTTTTTTTTTGTTTGGTTTGGTTTTTGTTTTTTCCTTTCCCTCCTCAGATTTTCAAATTTTGTCCTGGCTGTGCTCCTTCATCTTCATGGTCTTCTTCCTTTTGTCTCACTCTCTATGATTAGGGATGGTAGGAATTCCAGCAAGGCATAGCTCTGATACGCCCTTTTTTCCTGCTCCTCTCTGCAGTGCTGTGACATCCTTTGCCATAAAAGCCCTTCAGCTGTGGTTGGGAGAGTGGTAAACCTGGGTTCCTACCCAGGCTAAGTCGGTGTGAAGAAGGAAGCCTCAGCTTCCTTTTTCGCCTGCTCAGGGAGTGGTGGGTAAGGAGGAGCTGAGAGAATGAGGGGGAAGAAAGATGACAAGAGTCAGTGTTCCTTCTTACATGTATGCTGTTATCTCACGGGGTATTACCTCTGGATTACTGGAAACAAAGGTACATTCTGAGGACAAGTTTTGTTTAAACTATAATGTTCGTGTAGAGAAGTGCTGACCTTTCAGGGCAAAGAGGTAAAAGAATATTCCAATCCATCCGTCTTACTGTGCTATTTTCCTCCTAATATGTACACCTGCTGCTCTGATGATACCCTTTTTTCCTACTTGCAAATCACGTGGGTATAAGCTTGCTTTTTTTTTTTTTTTTTTTTGTTACTCCACACTGTGTAATCTTGGAAGGGTCTTGCAGGGAGCGTGTTATGGGTCACTAGAAGTGCATGCTTCAGGAAGAAAGAGGAGACCAAATCTCCAGAACTTTGAAATTACACTGGAATTCATTAAGGGGGAATGGCCTCTAAAAATGCATGAGAAAAGTGACAAGTACAAATAGTTCCCTTCATTTTGGTACACCTTACTCCCAGTTCCTTTGCCCAATGTCAGTATTTGGGTGTTCCGGCATTTGCCCAGCAGGTTAAGTCCTTGATTTCTGTTAGTTTCAGTAGTCAGCGTGTGCACCGTGAATCAAATATACATGGCAAAGACCCAGTCTGCAATTCCTACTGCTCCTTGGCGGGAGTTTATTCGATCTGTTCCTCTTGGCTAGGACTCTTACCCTGGCTTGTGGTCTTATTTACAGCGTGATGGCAGAGTTATTTCCACTCCAAAGCTCTGTAGTGATATTGTCTAAATACTTCAGAATGAGGTATGGCTGGAGATCTGTGGAGAGTGGAACTTAATTTAAATTCTGCAAGAGCTATCTTATTTTCAGAGATTTTTTTTTTTAAATAATACAAAATGTAGACTTTTGGGAATGGGGGTTGAAACTTGTGGTGTCTCCTTGAGAGATACTGTTTGGTATTCTGAGCCATCATGTGAATACCCTACTCCTGGACCTCATATGTAAATGTTTTTAAATGATATTTGGTACTATTCAGGGATTATGTAGATGCATAATGATGTAGGTGCAGTTTATGCTTTAAAGTCTGAGTGCAGAGCCATGGATTTGGCAAAGAGCTAGGGAAAAGAAGTTTTGGTTAGCTCGTGTTTAGGGAGGATCTGTTTCAGGAAGTCTTTAACCACACAATTCCAAATATTCGTGCTGATACTGTAGAATATAAGTTTTGATTGTTTTCTCTCTGATTTTATGTACTTAAGACAAATTTGTGTCTTAAAAACAGTTTTTTGGGGGATAAGCACATTCTTTGAACAAAGTACATCCCACTGAATTTACAGGGGGATTTCAAATTGTTGCATGTTGGCTATCTGTCCATGTGCACGGTCATATCCCACAGTTAAGGTGAAGTAAGTTATTCCTCACTCAGTGACTTGTGATTGCCACTTGCATTAGTACTCCCAACAGTAAAAGGAAGATTTTATGTACTGGCAGTTACTATAGCGCATTTTACACACAATAACTTGTTACTTTACAGCAGCTTTGGTGTCCAGGTCCTAATATAGCCCCTGCCTTGGGTTGATCATTTTCAGAATAATTTAGATATGCATGTTGATTTTAGAGCACTTCGAAAATTTGCCACTTGAATCAGTCATGTTGGCCTGAGAGGACTATCTGAAGAGTGAAGGTGAAGGGTAAGCGGCAAGCAGAGCTCGGAACCCTGCTGGCAGTGACACTTGTGTTTGCAGCAGACCGTGGTGTGTCGGTGTAGGCGATGAAGAGTACCATGGAGGCGGAGTTAAGTTTAGATGAGTGCTTAGCAGGGTAGGAAATTTGGTCTTAATATTCTATTAAAAACAGAGACCTAAGTACCACTATAGAAAGCCTGGTGGGGAACTCTATTAAATGTGTAACTTCAGTCTGAAAAGCGCTCGTGTCAGGTAAGATGTGGGGAAGAATGGGGAATAACAGGGAAAACATAACTATTAGGTAAAATGAGTAGCTTTATCCAGACGATGTTAAATAATAGAAACTCCCTCTCAAAAGAGTATTGAATAATTGGAGACGTTTCAGAGGTGGCTGAAAAATGAGAAATACGAGGTATGCACTGATAAGGAGACTGAAAAGATTGGATTCGTTTGAGGGGGAAAAATGAAGAAGAGAATGATATATATGTAAATATATGTGTATATACATATATGATGAATCTGGAACATCTGTTGTCACTGTCTTATAACACAAGAAGAGGGACACACTTCAGTGAGATTCTTACCTTTTTTTTTTTTTTTTAAAGTATGTTCAAATCAGTTATTGGGCATTCAAATGTATGCATTTATAATGAAATGGATTCTGTTTTTCCCTAACAGTTAGGTTTAAAAATGTATTTCTGTTTTAAAAGCATGTGGCTTGAAGCCCTCATCTTCAACCACTCCATCTGAAAATGAAGGTCTCTCTAGTCCTGCACTTTGTTTTGTTTAAATTTTTTTTTTTCCCCAATACAGAGCTCCCTGAAGATGTCTGGCTCATATTGCTTCAAACAACAAATGTCCAGACAGTTTAACTGCTGAAGCTTTCCCACCATTCGTTTTTCTCCTGAAGCCTTAATCTATTGAGGGATCAGAACTGGCTGCTATGGTAAGACTTTTTTAAAGTGGTAGTAAAATGCTAAAAGTGGGTGCAATGTGCCAGTTGATTTTGGTTTTATTTCTTTATTTGTTAGCAAGACACCAAAAAAAGAAAAATCTTAATGCTGTACAAAACCAGAAGCGGATGATGCCCAACTTCGAACAAACTAACCAACCAAGAAACTTTGTTCTGTGTTTTATCTGTTTATACTTGCCCTTTGCTTCTAAGTGAGGAATAAGAATCAAGTGAATAATTTCATAAGATTTTTTTCTTGTGTGTAGATATATGTGTATAACTCATCAAAATGTTGCGTATAAGTGTTTTACAAGTCTCTTCTAGGTATTGCATTTTGTTTTAAATGCATTTGGGTTTAATGTCAGTTCAAATTATAGTATTTAAAATACTTAAGGTGATCCGTAGAAGCATAGAAGTTTTGATTTTTGGAGAAAAAAAATTGGTAAAAATCAGAAGAGGAAACCTTGTAAACAACAGGTGAGATAGAAAGATGACTGCACCTCTAGGCAGATACAAATCCACAACTGTTTGCTAGGTTATGCAGTAATACTGCATTTGGAAACTGATATTTGTCCTTGATCTAAACAACTGTAGCACTTTTGAATAACCATGTGATATTTTACAAATTTCAGGAATCAAGACCAACTAAAACAAGAGAAGATGTATTCAAGATGATCCAGCCAGAAGATTTTTCACTTCATAGAAATCTTATTTTTGTTTAATATGTAATATAATTTGACAAAACCAAGTTCAATTACTTATCTTGAAATTAAGACACACTTGTGGCCTTCATCAGAAATGTTTCTAACATTTTCAAGAAAAAATATGTCCCAGAAACTGAGTATGTTTTTACTAGTTTTTGGAATCATTTGGGGTTTGATGTTGCTACGCTACACTTTTCAGTATCCAAGACGCCAAAGCAGTGCCGAGTTGCGTGGCCAGATACTAGATCTAAGTAAAAGATATGTCAAAGCACTGGCAGAAGAAAATAAAAATTTAATGAATGGTGGCGGTGGAGCCTCTATGGCAGGATATGGTAAGAGGGAAAAAAACGTACTAGTTATTCAAGTATCTTTTTTTCCTAAAAACTGTGAAGTTACGCTTTTTTCTTTTTTTAAAGTAATATATACTGCTTTTTAAGAGGAAAACCTCTCTGTATTAACTGATTTGGTTTTAGTTTATTCACTGAAGTTGAAGATTAAGATGTGGTGCAAAATCAAGCTTGAGACATGAGATTTTTGTTTTCCGGGAATTTTTTAGATATCTCCAGGTGTATGACTACTGTCACTTACAAGATTAACAGCAACATTGTGCTTTTTCTGAATCTTAAGCTATTAAGGAATAAGCACATGCTTGATTCGGGGATGAAGTTTTAGATTAAGTCACTTCAGCATTCCAGATTCTTCTTGTGTGTCATTGCTAACTTTCTGCTTTTATTTCTTTAATTTTCTTCTCTTTAAGTAGTAAAAAAGCAGGGGGAAGCAACATACTAGTTGAGTTTGCAGTCTTGAGACTGCAAGGCAATTATGAATTTAGCAGAATCTCCCCTTGCTTTAGAAGTAGCCATTAGAGATAAGGTCCCTTGTCTCTAGAGCTTTGATACTTGCTGCATCGTATCTCTCCGTCTGATTTACCTGTTAACTTGATGAATATGTTTCCAGTATTCACTGGTAATATATTACTAGAGCCTGTGCCTGTCTTCTGAAATACAGAAAAGATAGTTTTGAGACTATAGTTTTGAGGTCTTTTTGGCAAAGCTATGAAAATGTCTTAATACTTTTAACTCTTTAGTCCCTTGTAGCTTCTTCTGAGGAAGGCTGCAATGAACTCTAGTTAATCCCTTAGGGATTAGGTTTGAAGAAACTACTTTCCTCTGTCATAAAGGAAAAAATGTATCTGTGAAAATAAGGGTAGTACAAGGCTTAAAAAGAAATATTTAAAAAAATATATATATGTGAAGATTTATATTAATGTACTTTGATCCCCTTGTTAAGGAATCCTTAAAAGGGTGGGCTCTACCAGTTGTAGGATGCCCTTTTTAGACACTCTGGTAAGAATACAAACAGCAAAAATGTGTCTGAAATCTTTTCGCTGCTGCTCAGGGACAGGGACAGGAAGGCAAGTCTGTGATGACAAGGAAGCAACCCAAGAGGAGGAGGACAGTTTCAAAATGTCTTAGCCTTTAATTCTTTCATTCATTAAGTTAACATTTTTGCCACAGTAAGAGATTACTTTTTCTTTTCTTTCCCCTTTCCCCCCCGCCCCTTTTTTTTTTGTCTTCCAGGATTTCCTGTCTTTACTGTGTAATTACTTTTCTGTGTAATTTGTTTTAAAAAACCCTTGTGTACTACAGTTTTCTACTGCTGTATAAGTCTTACAGTGTATTTCCAAATGACATTTGTCTTCTGAGGCTTTGTCTGAAGTTTAATAAAAAAATTAAGTCAACTCTTGATCTACATGCTGATCATCAGGCTTACAACTTGAGTAGACAATCCCTTCCCTCAGACTGTTGAGCACAGAGAGATGCTACAGAGTACATGACCCACAGCATGTCATTGACAGCAGACCCTGCTCTGGCTTGAATTGTAAACAAATTTATTTTTTTTTTTTTTCCCAAAGATGATATTATTAAACAAGAACTAATTAATTTGAGAGGCAGGGACTGACCTGAGATTTTTTTTTTTTTTAATTTATTACTAGTGTTTTAATTTTATCTGGATTACTCCTCTTTTTCTACTTTCATACCTGTTTTTTTCCTCCCCAATTTTTCTGATTAGTTAAGAACTGATTAGAGGGTAGGCGAGAGAGAGTGAGTCTGTGTGTGTCTGCGTCTGTGTCTTTGTGTGTTGGGGGGATCTTAAAACCTTGTAAAACCTGGTAAGTTTGTTCATTTTTTCCCAAACTAAGAGAAGATGGTGTTATGAATAATGACAACAGCGTAATTAGATTTTGTTGAAATGTCTGTTACTGTTTTTGTGTTCCAGAATATGGGAATTTTTTTACTGTCCTTTCTCTTGTTTTTCAATCAATATAGGCCTTAATACATGGAATTTTTTTTTCCTGCTTTATAGCTTATCTAAGAAGTGATAAGATACTTTCTCATAGTAGTTTTTCTGTGGGATAGATCTGTTATTTAAAGGAAAGCTCTTAAGAACTACCTTTTTATGTTGGAAAATATTTAAATATATTCTGTTGCTGTCCAAGCATAAAAGGTGACATAGCTGGGTATTCTAGTGCTGTTGTCTGGATGAAATTTGAAATACTGCATTTGAATAGTCACTAGTCTAATACTCCAACTAGTGGTTTTGTTCTTACACTCAAATATTTAATTGGCTTAATTCACAGTTCACTATTATGGTGATATCTTCCTTGCCTAAAATAACAAAGAAATGGTGTTAAAGAAAAATCAAGCAGCTATTTAATTCTATGCTTGTTTGCTAATCTGCACTGTTTCCCAAAAAGTATAGAAGGAAAGATAGCAAGTCTTAAGATGTGAATATGTTGAAATAGCAGTTCTTTTCCACACATAGTAAATAATAGGATCTAATTTGTTTTTTCCATTATCTTCAGCTGATCTTAAGAGAACAATTGCTGTTCTTCTGGATGACATCTTACAACGCCTCGTGAAATTGGAAAACAAAGTTGATTACATCGTTGTGAATGGCTCAGCAACAAATACCACTAATGGAACTAGCAATCAGGTGCCAGTAACTTCAAATAAACGTGTAAAACCAGCAAGCAACATTAGATAGCAAACAGGGCCACTTCGTGTTGCTACATCTATGATAGGTAATATTTAAGATAAGCTTTTTATCTCTGGCTAGGGCAAAGCAGTAGCTGACTCTAAATGAAGCGTAAACTATACTATTATACAATGTGCTGGATCTATGTAGGCCTAACTTATGTGCATAGGTTCTCAAAGCATTATTTCATTGCCTTTGAGCAGTACTTCTGAAGTGATCTTTGTCGTCCTTAAAGATATTTTGATATCATTATTTGATGTAGTACGCCATTGGGTAATAAAAATAAATGGAAAGCAATGGGGAACTTACAGGTAGGTTTCTAAATATATTTATTTAAGTATAAATATAACATATCTTTTAGATACGTGAGCAGTATTGTAGCTTATTCATTTTTTGTGATCTGCGTTAAGCCGAGGTAACTGAGGAAAACACATTGTTAAACAGATATTAGAAAATGTGTATACTTAGAATATTTTGTTACTTATTTACTAGAACGATATTAAATTGAGGATGGCATTGGTGGTAATATTTTAAAATTGTGACCCAAAGAATGTCTTTATTTGCACTATCTGTTAGAATAGCTAGAGAGAATTTACTGTATATTTAAGAAAATTAATTATAATAGGAAAACATCCTAGGTAGTAACACTGTCCACGTATATCTTTACGCCAGATTTAGGGCAGTTAGATTATCAAAAGCAAATCATAATCTGTGATATCTTAGATGATTCTTTCTTACAAAGATATTTAAGTGTATGTATTTTGTAATTGCAGATAAAATTATTTAAGTGATGGAAATGAGTTTTGGATATGTGGATACTGTTTATTTTTATTCATTGCTGTTTCTTTTTAACTTTTTAGTACCTTGCAATTTGTGATGAGTATAGCACACCATCTCCCTGAATTGCTTTTTTGATCAGGAGGAAAAGCAATGAAGGGAAACAAGGCATCTCTGCATTTAACAGAGATATATGTACTGAGGGTGTCTTATCATGGAATATTTGAGAGCTAAGGTAATGTTTGCCTTATGTCTAAGTTAGCCTTACAGCAAAGTGAATTGCAGTGTGGATGCACTGTATTTCAAAATGTTACTGAAGTTACATTAAAGAGAAAGTGCCACTGAGCCTGTTTTTTAAAATGTACTGAATGTTTTTTGGGGGAGGGAGGGTATGTTCAGGGACTTCTGCCAAAAGTGTGCTGTGAGTGGGTTTTTGGGTGTGGTTGGGGGTGGTCTAATCAATTAAGGAAAAGGTGGTCTAAACAATGAAGGAAAAAAAACCACCAGTAAAACTGGAGGTGCTGGATGATATACTATAAAAAGTTATGTGTTTTTTCTTTTCTTCTATTTCCCTGCTGATATTCTGGACTGTTACAAAGGAAAAATACACTTACAACCTTAGTATCAAGATGATTTTTTTTTTTCTGTCACATTGTGTGTAAACATGTATTTGTTTCAATGCAAAGAGAAAAATAAATTTTTAATTGCACTTGTAAAGGCTCCTGTTCTTTTTTTTTTTTTTTTTTTTTTTTTTTTTTTAACAGTCTTGTCATTCTTGCTACATGTGCTCTTTCTGGGTTGGAAAATTGTATGTCGCTGAAGTTTAGTAGTAGTCTATCTGGTATTCTTCCTGCTTGATCACTGAGTTCTTTTGCTCCTGAAATTCTAATACCCTGAAACTTTCCTCAGGTTAGAGGTGAGGGAAGAAAGAAATGAAAAGAAAAGAAAATGACTGGTTTAGATCTTTAGTGGTGAAGACTTCACTCTTTAATCTAAGAGTGAAGAAGACAGGTACATAACTTTTTTTGAATCTGCAAGTCTCTACTGACAATGTGAAGATAGGTTTTTATATCTATCTATGTATGCTTTTTATTCCCTGAGTACTTGATTGGTACTAACTAAAACCTTGGTAGGTGGTGGTGGTAGTATGTGGTGTCCCTTCGTGCTGTAAACAGTAATATGAGTAGTTTTTGTGTGTGTATGCAAAGTGACTTTTTTCTTTTCTTGTAAGGGTATGTGAAGTCTTAAAGTTATTGGGGATTGTTAAACAAGCGTAATAAAAGTTGCAAGGTGAGTATTTGTCAGTATGTGCACAGGCAGCTTGTTTTATGCGGGGATTTTGGAGACTGATACACTAACTTACAAGCAGTTATGTACTCCTCATAGTAATTCATGGTGCCGTTAGCAAATAGTTGCTTTTCTCTCAGGTTTCAGTAGTACAGTGGCTTATTGGAATTAGCTTGTACTTGACAAATATATAGGGAGAACTGTGAACTACCTATATCTTATGGCACAAATGTTCCATTCATGAATATAATTGAAACAACTGTTTCTCAAGAAGCAAGTTAAAAATACTCTAATAGCATCCTACATCTAATTTTACATGAAACCAGCATTATTAGGGTCTGATACAGCAATACATTAGTGTCCGTAATACATCTTGCTCCTCTTTTCGTGGCCAGTCTTGTTCTGTGCTGTATTGCCATGCCGTGCCTCTGACTTGTGTTCTCCCTTCACCAACTGTCTAGCACAGTACTACTGCTGTGATTTCTGTGCTCCGGCAGTGCAGAAGGTGGAAGCTGAGCTTTATCCTTTTTGCTGAGATGACAGCATTTTTCAGAGTGGCAAAACTAAACTTCAAGTGTGCGGACTAAGGAAAAAAGGGTAAGGAAGGGATAAGGGGAGGGTCTCAGTTGCCTTTTCTATCAACAACAGTAGCAAGAAAACATCTGCAGCCTCCTTTATAGGATATTTTGAGAGGTGTGGCAGCCCTGCAATGGCAGGAGGTTGTAAAGAACCCAAAGGCTTGTGAAAAAGAAGCAAGAGAAAGCCTACAACTCATCTCGGGTCCAAAATGCTTGATAGTATCATGGCATTTGGTTGTGTTGCCAAACATCTTTTAATTTTTTTTTTTTTTTTTAAGGAATATTTAAATAGTATTTCTGCTGCGCTACAGTATTTATGATGCAGCTATGTATTTCCCATTTCAGATGACATCACAAATCCCCCCAAAGTGACCTGCTTCAAGTTTTGTGAAATACGGAATCTCCTCAAAGTTGGTTGGTTCTTTGGCTGGATTGGGTTTCGGGTTTTTTTTGCTTTTCTTTTTCTTTGGAGGGCAGGGGGACATACAACCTCCCTGATATAAAGAACTCCTAATTTGGGGGTTGTAGTGGTTGTTTTGGTTTTTAAATCTTTTGGTAAATTATGAGACTTGAGTTTTCCCAGCTGTAATTTACCTCATGAGTGTTTACCAGCTGATTTCAGTAGGTAATTGATAGTACTTCTGTGCCTGTGAATGATTGTTTAATGTAGGTAGCAAAAAATGTTCAAGATCCACTCCCAAACAAAAGTTCTAATGAAGAAAAATGGAAAGAAAAGAGTATATTGATTGCTGTCTAAACAGCTAGAAGCACCACAGGTCTCAATACAGCTCTTGAGTTCCACAACCAAATAACTGGCAGGCACATATCTTTCTTAGGGAAGATTGTCTTGATTCCCTAGTTCTTTTTGTGGCTTTTCTCATCTAAATAAATAATTTTTTAATCTCACCATAGTAATGTTTAATGTAATAAAGGTATCCAACCATTGTCTCACAATTGTGTGTGAAGAAGAAAAAGTGCTGAGTGGTTCCACACTGAAGAACCTTTGGGATGAATGGATGGACAGACAGACAGATACTCCACTGAAACGCACTGAGATGGCTCTTAACGAGCTGCTTATCCACTGTTAGGATCACAGAAGTTTGCTGATCTGTTTTTAATGAAATAATTGAAAAAATACAGAAACATGGCACAAGGATGTAGAGGTTCTTGTAATCAGTGTGGTGAAACATCAATATCCTTGGCACCCAGTAATATGCCTAACATATCGCACAGTTGTCTGTTTTTCCAAGTAACTGCTAAATACTTGTTTTTCATTAACACAATTGTTTAAAGAGGCTGGCTAGATTGATCTAAATTCTGATTGAAAATATTTGCTAATGCAGAGGTTTCCAAACTGCATCATGTCTGTGATGTGTGCAAGTTGCCGAAGTGACCAACTGCCTCCTGTGCAGGTACGTATTCTGGGGGTAATCGCTGCTGTTGCGGCCTTTTGAATGCAGAAGCAGAGTAAATTTGGGAACCTCTACAAGAAGTTTATTTAGAAAAATGACTGCATAAAATTTAAGATCCCAATTTATTATGTTTTCTTAAAAACCTTTTAGAAAATACTTCCTCAAAATACTCAAATTAATGGAACGAGCTAAATCTCTAAAACATTTTTACTTAATTGGTGTGGTTTTTTAAAGGTCACGTAGAGCGTCTATTGAAATCTTTAAAAATTAATCCAAATATAACCTCCTTACCTGGGATTGTGTCCTTTCATTAATTTGTGCTTCACAAAACGCCATCTGCTATCAGTGGTGTTCAATTTAATGTATTTGATAGTATGTAAAATACTTTTTCAAAGGCAAGAGTGAAATGGGAGACTCTTTTATAGCAGCTAAGAAGATGAATTGGACTTTTGCAATGTTTCTCATGTGGAATAGACTGTTACTGAATTGACATTTCACTAAATCTCAGTTTGTCTGGGATGGTGCACATGTGCATTTGTATCTGTTTAAAAATATCATTTAGGTTATTAAAATGAAGCCCAAGTTAAAGAAAAAAAAAAATCCTATTACATACATACATGAAATCACATCACTTAAGCACCAGTGGCATCACATACTATGGAATTATCTTATCTGTTAGTGATCTTAATTACTACAAATTTCCCAACTATGTTTGTCAGTACCTCCAGCAAAACCCTTTCATTATTAATTGACCCTTGCTTGCGTATGAGCTTGCATATTCCCTGTGGCATTCATCAACTTACTCTGTTCAGTAGATGCCTAATCATGTTCTGTTTCTCTGGTAGCAAAACTGAAGAGAAACATGTTGACATTTTAAAATGCCTGTAAACTAGGGTTAATAATACCCAAACTAATTTTTATTGTAGCATAATGTGTGGTCATGGCTAGAAGTTGACTGAGTGCTGCTTGCATTTGCTTTGAAGTATATCAGAATATTGATAACAAATGTGGAGGGAGGAAACAATTTGATGGAAACTGTTTCCATTATTCTTTACGGCACTTCAATTCTTCTCACTTTCAGAATAGCTAATTAGAGATAGTCGTTGACCAAATACATAGAAATAGAATGACTGACTACTACTTCAAAATGATGAGTTGAGGTCTAAAATATTAAAACCGTTATTTCTAAATTATTTATTCTTGCATTAATAAAGTGGCTATCTTCAATTTACATAGGTATTTCACTGAGATGAATTTTAAAGCACTTGTCAACCTTGTAAGGATTTTAAAAAATTTAAAGGGTCACACATTTTATTGTTAACAGAGGGTGTTGAGAGAGACTGTCAACACCCTATGCAGCATTAAGCTGTTGCCTTTGATATGTAGGCAGCACCTTGGGTCTCACAGCGCTGTACTGTAAGTGAGTGTCCATATGTTCAACCCACTTTGATGTGTTCAGAGATCTTGGGCCAGCACAATCTGTATGCTACATCACAGCCATAGGAGGTAAAACATGCCATCTGGATTTCTGTTCCTTTTACTTACCTTGTGGCACAGCCTCTTTACAGTAGCAGAAAGCCTTTTTTTTTTTTTTTTGTTTCCTGCTGTTCAAGATTATCTGATAGTTTACCATGGAAAATCTGGTTTGACTCAGTCTTTAACAAATTTTATTTTGGATGTCCCTTAACAATCTCTTAGAAGGGATGGGAGACAGGAGAGGGTTTTCTGAAAATATGTTCAATATTCATGCTATGACAGCAGAACAGTGCATGCTTGAAATACCTTTATTAGCTAAGAACTCAGTTTCTCAGTTACGAAGTCTTTCACCTTTTACATCTGTTCCCAAGTAAGTCTATGAGCAAAAATTTGGATCCAAGCAGATGCTGGGGTGCTAATAATAATAATAATTATTTATTGCAGAGAACACTTGCTGTGATCAAATCTGGGAATAAATCCTCAATTTTTAAGATGGGAGGTAGTTCATGGGACAGGTGCCCCACAAAAAATTACTTTGGATTGCCTACTCTCAACACCTTCACGCTGACTGTTCACAGATAATCTGATACTAAAGTACAATATAGACAAACACTTGTATGCCTCACCAAAAGCTGCTAATTCAGAAACACGGCTCTGCTGTCCAAACCCGAACTGTATTTCAGAGCACTGTTTTTAACAAAGATCTTGCACAGATGAGGTACATCAACCCATGACATAGGAGCTCTGCTCATTCTGTGTGAACCAGGCTTGCCAGAGCTCTCCCCCAATTTTATTGGCAGTGCTGGGATCTCGGCACCAGTGAATGTGCATACAGATAAGGTATCTCAAAGATCTTCAGTTTTGTGCAGCTCCTGTGCAGCCGTGTGTTCCTCAGTACATTAAAATTCCCTGTCTGCAGAGTTTCTTGTCCTACTTTCAAGGTCCCCTTTCCCCATCTGTTTCTTTTTCAAAGTTTTGGTCACAGGAGAAATTTTCTTTTCCCTGGAGAAACAAGCCTGACTTTTTTGCATGGTTTTATTTTCTTCTACTAGCTTACTTGAAGATATATTGACTGCAGTGATGACTTGCTCCCATATCTTTTCTGCCTTTAAGAGGGACCTGTATGTGTTCAGATCTCAGTGTGACAGAACATGCATGTTGTACTGCAGTGCTGGCTGCTCTGCTGAAATTTCTTATACATGTGGCATAGCCACAGGACAAATGCCCAGACCATATGCCCTATCACCTTTTTTAGATACTGCTGGAAACCTGAGAGTCTCCCTGTTGATTCGTCTCTCTCTGGGGGATGTTTTGGCAAAACACTGCCTTGGTCCTTGTGACATCTCTCTTCACCTTCTGCTTCGCTGCTGGTGGCTTGCCCAGTGCAAAACAATCTGGAGATTTCCTTGAATTGCTGTACCTTTTTCAACAGGCACCTGTCATTTTATTGTATGGAAAAAGCCTACCCTCTTGGGGCGCATTTTGACAGCCTGAGCTTATGCTAACATGCAGAGCACAATTTAAATACCCATTTCCTAAAGCTCAGTTAAGAAAAACATACTACATCTTTTGCTCACATATTCAGTCGCTATGTGACCAATATGTTTGTATCAAGAGGAAGCAGTCAATTTACACAGATAGCGCAGTATCAGAAATAGCAGCTTGTGGTCTACTTACTACAGCCTTCAAACACATTGGAGGAGTTGTTTCAATATGGTGGTGTTATTCGTGGCACGTGGAGAGGAATTGGGAATTGCAGGTTGCCAGTTATGAGTGTTTCCCAAAGTTGGCCTCCTTTTATCTTGAACTATGAACAAAACATATATTTTATAATGGAAGAGCTTTCAAAGAACATCAGTGAGCTTGAGGTAAGATTTATGATATCAAGAGGCAGCTTTCATGTTCTAGATGAAATAAATCTTTAAAGCTGTTCTAGATAAATGGCAACAGTCTATTTTTTTAATTTTTTTTTTTTTTTTAGGATCAACAGCTCTGGATTCTCTCTAAAACACAAAGATGGGGACTGTCTCTGCTCTGAAGAGTTTTACAGTTGAGTTCCTTGGTGCTGTAACTGGGTCGTGTTTTTCACATTCTCTGTAGATTCCTTCACTCACTAAGAATGAAACTCTCCATAGGTATACACTTACCCACTGAGGTAACTTAGAGATTCAAGATCTACAACAACAAGTGCAGGGTTGGCAGGTGGTGGTGGGAAATCCAAGGGAGGTGGTTTCTTTGTTAAATGTATACGTATGGGACAAGTCATATAATGCATTATGCTAAACATCAGAAACTAAATGTACATTGTATCTTATGCTGTTTATGTTCTTTAGACCTGCCTCAAAATGTTAAATATTTAAGCTGTTTGTTGAAAAGTAAATATTTGGAATGGATTTCTTTACAGTCACCTCATTTTACTCAAACTAGAAATTAAAAACTTTTGGAATAGGGAAAAAACATGGAGAAATGGTCATGCTTCTGCCAAAATTGTGTTTTCAGACTGTCTTTTCAAGCAAGCATTATACAAAGGCTGTAACTTCTCTGTGGTGTATAATTTTTGTCTAGTTAACAAACTGAACACTAGAATTTTAAGACAGGAAAATAATTTAACATTTGAATTAGTGCTTTTCTTTTTGCTAGCATCTTTGCCATCAATTCAATCTGTAAAAACCAAAGAACCTTCTGCAGTAGGACCTTGTCTGTCAAACCTAAAACTGAAGAAAGTGTTGTTTGCCATAAAGCTTGTCTGTTTTTCCCATTGTATCAGTTGATCTAATAAAAGATGTTACCTCTTCTCAATAAACCTTGCAAAACTAAACACATAATCCACAACAAGGGGAAGACTTGTCACCTGGCAATAGTCCACTTGGTTATAGCTCATCATCATAGTTATAAACCATACCCTGTCCCTTTACCCCTAATAAACGGAATAATATTGTTGACTTTCATTATATTGCTTGCATAAGGAATGGAAGCCGAGTCATACATGATTTTGTTAGCATTTCTTTTACATAGTACATTCCCCGGACCTTTTATTTGTTTACAGTGCACTACAGCAGAATCAGAAGCAAATAAGGATGTGCATTGGCTGGAGCATGGAACTTGTGAAAATTAGTAACTTACATGGTTTGTTTATTTAGCTTGAGTGGGAATTTAAAGGTTAAACAAGACTATGGCAGCAACTGGAGCCTGAGTAAGCCTTACCAACACACATTAATTATTCCTAGTGGGACTAAAGTGATGGCAGTCCACTTACCTTCTAGGAAGATGGCCGTGGTATTGTAGGATAGGCTTGCTGTTTAGGTACAGGAAAAAGGAGTAACTAAAAAGAGGAAATTCACCCTACTACTAGAATCATAGTGTTAACATGGTTAATGTTACTGTTGTTGAAAACTTGTGCCTCTGAGCTAACGTGTAGTAGCAGAACAAATATATACTGCCTTGCACTGTGGAGAAAAACAAGGCTCACGCAGACCGTATTGTGCAGAAGCACTGGCACATCATTACACGGGGTCCGTACAACAGTCTTTTCTCAATGCAGAGGTGTCAGCTAGGAGCAGTTAGAGATCATCACAACTGTGCGTCTTGAGTGAGTGCAGTAAGGCTCTTTTTTAGTTCAGGCAGGCTGGAGGACATTTTTGTAGGTAAAGAATACAACTGTACTTTATACTTTGCCAGGATGTTATAGAAGTATTCCTATGCCTGCAACATAGCTCTTGTGTAGATTTGGCCTTTCTGCATGCTCTGTACTGGGCACGCAATCGCAGGGCAGCGAACCTGTGGTTTCACGGCGTATGTAAAGGGATCTAACCGCTTGTGAGAGGAGGTCCTGAGCTCTCCCCATCTCCAGCTTGAGCGTTCCCGAGGTTTCCCTCCCTTATATCTGCCAGGGAATCAATGACAAACAAAAACACCCCTCACCTACCCACCAGAAACGTGGTTAGGTAAGGTCTAAGTAGTAACAGCCGCTCAGGACAATGCGAGTGCAGGGGCAGAGGACAGGAGGGCTTGGGGTGGATGTGATTTGTTGGGTGGTTGGTTTTGCCGGCGGCTGTGTCGGTGCCCTTTCAGAGGCACCACACCTGTACGTACGCGTGTGTCCATGCCCAAGCACCATCGTTCACTGAGGGGGTCTTCTCCGAATCTTACAGCAGGGTGCGAGGGGTGACCCCCGCCACCACCCCGTGGAGGCTGTGTGAGC